>NC_138046.1:37791965-38050965 GCF_964194185.1 Rhinolophus hipposideros
TGAAATCTTACTATTTGTGACAACATGGATGGACCTAGTGGGCATTATTGTAAAGTGAAACAAGTCAGATTGAGAAAGACAAATACCACATGATCTCACTTAAATGTGGAATCTAAATGAACAAACGAAACAGAAACAGACTCATAGATCAAAAATTGAACAAACTGATGGTTGCCAGATAGGAGTGGGTTTGGAGGGATCGGTGAAAAATGTGAAGGCATTAAAAAGTACAAATAGGTAGTTACAAAATAGTCACAGGGATGCACGAGGTCTGACAACTAAGGTTGAAAACCCACCCTAGCAAAAGTGCTACAAACCTCATTACTGAATATCATCACTATGGTCACCTTCGAAGTACTCCCCTTGGGAAGCTATACACTGATGCCAGCGCCGAGTCCACCCTTCAAAGCAATTGTGGAACTCTTTCTCTGGAATGACCATCAGAGCTGTCATTGCTTCTTTTAGATTGTTTACTCCACTTCCTCCCAACTTTGCAGTAACTGGGAGGATTCAGAAATAGGACAAGTAACCTCAAACAGGCAGTTCTCCTGTTGGCTAACTTTCTGCTGACATCCAAGATGATGCCTCGGCAGCAGAGGAGAAGGTGGTTCTTTTTTGAACTCTGTGCCCTTTGGTCCCCAGTCTTTCCTCTTTCCCTCTCCCTTGTCTCCCTTCACCATATTTACTGCACATGTGCTCAGTCAGCCAGTTGGAGCGCAAAACTACTTACAGAGTGTGGCAATTTCAAGGAATAAACTATACACCGATAAGGTAAACTGCAGGTACATAGGCTTATTATTTAAATTAGACAGACACAGCTTAATTTTTAATTAGGCCCTTAAAGAGGCTGTTACTCTAGATTTTTCTCCAAGGCTGAACAGCTCCATCATTTGACTCTTTTCTTTCCTGACAGACCAGCAGGCCCACCTCTCAGGGCGAAGGTAAAACTGCACCTTCTTTCTTTATTTTTTTAATTATTTTTTTCAATTACAGTTGACATTCAATGTTGGGGTTTTTTTGCCCCAAGTTCCCACCTCCCACACCCCCCCAGTTTTTAAGCCATTGTTTCTCAGTCTAGTTGTTGGGTCAATGTTATTTTATATTTGTTTCAGATGTACAGCATAGTGGTTAGACTTTTATGTAATTTATGAAGTGATTCTCCCAATTAGTCTAGAACTTACCTGGCACTATACAGTTATTACAACATTATTGACTATATTCCCTATGCTATACTTTACATCCCTGTGGCTATTTTGTAACTACCTATTTGTACTGCTTAATCCTTTCAACTTTTTCACCCAGCATTGGTGTTGGAGCACTCTTCTTTCCCATAAAAAAAAAAAGAGAGAAAAAATATTTAGTAACCATTAGTTTGTCCTCTGTATTTATAAGTCTGTTTCTGTCTTGTTTGTTTATTTTGATCTTTAGATTCCACAGTGAAATCATGTGGTATTTGTCTTTCTCAATCTAACTTATTTCACTTAGCAAAATATCCTCCAGGTCTATCCATGTTGTCGCAAATGGTAAGATTTCATTCTTTTATATGGCCAAGTATATATATGTATACTGTACATATGTACATATGTACACTGTATATATATACCACCTCTTCTTTACCCAGTTGTCTGTTGGTGGGAAAATCTTAGGTAATTGCACATTCTTGACGTAATCCAAAACTACATAGCATAAACTATTTTACCTATTGATTATAAAAGTAATCCTCTTTGTTAAAAAAATCACAAAATAAGAAAAATATAAAGTAAAGCCAAAAGTCATCCATAATACCGCTACCCAGATACAACCACTATTGTTGGGACATATGTTGGGATATATGTAACTGTATATATGTATGTATATATATATGTATATATGTATAAATGTATATATATGTACATATATATGTATGTATGTATAAACAAAACAAAATCAGTTTTATGTTGTAAAATAAGTTTCAGATCCCATTTTTTGCACCTACTATTATATCTGAGCATTTTCTTGTCAACAGTTTAAAAAATGTCTTTATAACATTCTATCACATGGGTATGACAATATATTTGACCTATTTTTGGTGATTTACAATTTTTCAAGTTTTAATTGATATAAAAGTTATTCACGTAAGCATTTTTGTCTACAAATTGTTAAGGATTATTCCTCAGGATAGATTCTTAGAAGTGTGATTAGAAAACAAAAGGAATGATTTTTTTTTAAGATTTAAGGCATATTTTTAAATTACTATCCAAAAATGTACCAATTTGTATTATCCCCAGAAGTATGTCAGATAATCTTGGCAATCCTTGGCACATGACAACATAAGCCAATATTTTAAGTATGGTTTGTGAATCCTGACCCAGTCCCAGATAAACAAGGATCTTTCTTATTTATTTGCATCCCACATTTGCTGCTATTTATTATCTATAATCAGGAAGATTCTCTATGGATGTTTATAAAAAATGACTTTTTCATATGGCCCTGCAGTGAAATTAGTGTGTTTGTTATCTGATCAATCTATCAGTTACATTTTTCTGTAAATTCCACTTAAATCCTAAATCTTACTAGAAAGTAATAAAAATTAAAGTATAAATGTCCACATGAAATCTTTACTAGCTGCTCATGTGATTTCAGATGGTCAAACAGGGCATCAAATAAACGTAAATATAATTACCTAATATTTTGTATATGTATATATATTTTTTTAACTTATTAGTTTCAGGTGTACAAGACAAGGTAATACTTAGACGTTCAACATTTATATGCCTCACACTGTGATCCCCCTCCCCCATCTACTATCCCTCTGACCTCACACTGAGCCATCACATTATATATATAAAATTATAGTTGGCATTCATTAATGTTTAGCTTCTGGTGTACAATGCCATGATCAGGCATCCACAGTATCTCTGAGGTGGTCTCCAAAATAGGACACATGTCCATCGGATACCCAACAAAATCTTTACAACATTATTGAATAAGTTCCCCAAATTAATTTTCAAAAAACCCTGAGGCCATCTTGTGGTTACCAGCTGCTTCCTAATCCCTTCACCTTTCCCCTTATATCTACCCCCCCCCGCCCATCTAACAACTCTCGGTTTTTTCTTTGTGTCCCCAAAACTTTCTGATTAGTTCATTCACATATTCCTTCTTTAGATTCCACATATAAGTGAGATCATATTGTACTTGTCTTTCTCTTTCTGACTTATTTCACTTAACATAATGTTCCCTAGATCCATCCATGTTGTTGCAAATGATAAGATTTCTTTCTTCTTTATGGCTGCGTAATACTCCATTGTATAAATGTACCACAGCTTCTTAATCCAGTCATCTACCAATGGGCATTTCGGTTGTTTCCATATCTTGGCTATTGTGTAAAGTGCTGCAATAAACATAGGAGTGCATACTGATTTTTGAATTGGAGTTTTGGATTTCTCCGGGTAGATGCCTAGGAGTAGAATTACTGGATCATACGGTAGTTCCATTTTCAGATTCCTGAGATACCTCCATACTGTTTTCCATAGTGGCTGCACTAATCTGCAATCCCACCAACAGTGCACTAGCGTTCCCTTTTCTCCACATCCGCGCCAGCATTTGTTGTTTGTTGATTTATTGATGACAGCCATTTTGACTGGAGTGAAGTGATATCTCATTGTGGTTTTTATTTGCATTTCTCTGATGGTTAGTGAGGTTGAGCATTTCTTCATATGTCTTCTTGCCTTCTGTATGTCCTTTTTAGAAAAATGTCTTCTCAAGTCCTCTGCCCATTTTTTAATTGGGTTGTTTGTTTTTTTGGAGTTGAGTTGAGTAAGTTTTTTATAGATTTGTGATATTAGTCCTTTATCAGATATATCATTGGCAAATATCTTTTCCCATTCAGTAGGATCCCTTTTTGTTTTATTGATGGTTTCCTTTGCTGTGAAAAAACTTTTAGTTTGATGTAATCCCACATGTTTATTTTTTCTCTTACTTCCCTCGCGTGAGGGGATATATCAGTGAAAATCTTACTCCGGGTAATGTCCATGAAGTTTCTTCCTATATTTTCTTCTAGATATTTTATGGTTTCAGATCTTACATTTAAGTCTTTAAGCCATTTTGAATTTATTTTTGTATATGGTGTAAGGAGGTGGTCCAGCTTCATTTTCTTGCATGTGTCTGTCCAGGTTTCCCAATAGCACTTATTGAACAGACTGTCTTTACCCCATCATACATTCTTGCTTCCATTGTCATAGATTAGATTATCACCATATATTTTATCGCCCTTACCCTCATCTCCCTCCGCCCAATTCCCTTAACCTCTGGTAACCACTAAACTACTGTCTGTGTCTATGAGTTTTTGATTCTCATTTCTTTGTCTTGATATTTTATTGTTTTTGGTTTATATACCACATATCAGTGAAATCATATGGTTCTCTGCTTCTTATGTCTGACTTATTTCGCTTAGCATTATACTCTCAAGATCCATCCGTGTTGCCACAAATGTTCCTAAATCATCTTTTCTTACCACCGAATAATATTCCATTGTGTATATATACTACAACTTCTTCATCCATTCATCTATAGAAGGATATTTTGCTTGTTTCCATGTCTTGGACACCGAAAAACAACGCTACAATGAACATTGGAGCACACGAGTCTTTGAGGATAAATGTTTTCAGATTTTTGGGGTAGATACCCAGGAAAGGGATTGCTACGTCACATGGTAATTAAATTCGTAATTTTTTGAAGAACCTCCACACGGCCTTCCATAGCAGATGCACAAGTCTGAATTCCCACCAACAGTGTATGAGTGTTCCTTTTTCTCCACAGCCTCTCCAACACTTGTTACCATTTGTTTTGTTGATGATAGCCTTCTGACGGGTGAGGTGATATCTAATTGTGATTTTTATTTGCATTTCTCTGATGATTAGCGATGTTGAGCATTTTATTCCTATGTCTATTTGCCATTTGTATGTCCTCTTTGGAGAAATGTCTCTTCAGATCCTCTGCCCATTTTTCAATTAGGGTTGTATGTTTTTTTGTTGTTGAGTTTCATGAGTTCCTTGTATATTTTGGATAGTAGCCCTTTATTGGAGGCACTCTTTGCAAAAATCTTCTCCCATTCAGTTCGTTGCCTCTTTATTTTGTCGATGGTTTCTTTTGCTGTGCAGAAGCTTTTAAGTTTCATATAGCCCAATTTCTTCATTTTAGCCTTTGGAGTCAAATTCATAAAATGCTCTTTGAACCCAAGGTCCATAAGTTTAGTACCTATGTTTTCTTCTATGCAGTTTATTGTGTCAGGTCTTATGCTTCAGTCTTTGATCCATTTTGAAATAATTTTGGTGCATGGTGAGACATAACAGCCCAGTTTTATTCTTTTGCACGTGGATATCCAATTCTCCCGGCACCATTTATTGAAGAGGCTGTATTTCCTCCATTGTATGTTTTTAGCTTCTTTGTCAAAAATCATCTGTCCATATTTATGTGGTTTTATTTCTGGGTTCTCAATACTATTCCATTGGTCTATATCTCTGTTTTTCTGCCAATACCATGCTGTTTGATTACTGTTGCCCTGTAGTACAAGCTAAACACAGGGAGTGTGATACCTCCAGTATTGTTCTTTTTTCTTACGATTGCTTTGGCTATTCGGGGTCTTTTGTGATTCCAAACAAATCTGATGACTTTTTGTTTTATTTCTTTAAAAAATGCCATTGGGATTTTGATGGGGATTCCATTAAATCTGTATATTGCTTTGGGTACTATGGCGATTTTAACTATGTTGATTCTTGCAATCCATGAGCACGCAATGTCTTTCCATATCTTTGTGTCTTCTTCAATTTCATTCAAAAATGTCTTATACTTTTCAGCATATAGGTCCTTCACATCGTTGGTTAAGTTTATTCTTAGGTATTTCATTCTTTTTACTGCAATTGGAGAAGGAATTACTTATTGTATTTCTTTTTCTGAGATTTCATTGTTAGTATATACGAATGCAATGGACTTTTATAAGTTGATTTTGTAGCCAGCAACTTTCCTGTACTCGTTAATTGTATCTAACAGCTTTTTGGTGGAGTCTTTAGAGTTTCCTATATATAGCATCATGTCATCTGCAAAGAGTGATAATTTAACTTCTTCATTCCCAATCTGGATGCCTTTTATTTCTTTCTCTTGCCTGATGGCTCTGGCAAGGACTACCAACACAATGTGGAAAACCACAGGTGATAGGGGACAGCCCTGTCGTGTTGCTGAATGTAGACCAAAGGGCTTCAATTTTTCACCATTAATTATGAGATTAGATGAGGGCTTGTCATAGACGGCCTTTATTATGTTAAGGAATTTTACTTCTATACCTATTTTATTAAGTGTTTTAATCATAAATGGATGTTGTATCTTGTCAAATGCTTTTTCTGCATCAATTGATATAATCGTATGATTTTTCTCCTTTATTTTGTTTATGTGATGTATCACATTGATGGATTTGCGGATGTTGAACCATCCTTGTGCCTTGGGGATGAACCCCACATGGTCTTGGTGAATGTTCTTTTTATGCATTGTTGTATTCGATTTGCTAGAATTTTGTTTAGGATTTTAGCATCAGTATTCATCAGAGATATTGGTCTGTAGTTTTCTTTTTTTTGTGTAGTCTTTAACAGGTTTTGGTATCAGGGTAATGTTGACATCATAAAATGAGTTAAGGAGTACTGTCTTTTCTTCAATTTTTTGGAAGAGTTTGAGCTCGATTGGTATTAGATCCTGTTTGAAGGTTTGGTAGAATTCACTAGTGAAGCTTCTGATCCCGGACTTTTGCTTTCGGGAAGGTTTTGGATGACTGATTCTATTTCGTTACTGGTGATCGCCCTGTTTACATTTTCCAGTTCTTCATGATTCAGCCTTGGAAGGCTATATGTTTCTAAGAACTTGTCCATTTCTTCTAAGTTATTGAATTTGGTGGCATATAGTCCATCATAGTATTCTTGGAAAATCCTTTGTATTTCTCTGGTGTCTGTGATAACTTCCCCTTTTTCATTTCTGATTTTGTTCATTAGTGTCTTCTCTCTTCTTATCTTAGTGAGTCTAGCCAAGGGTTTGTCAATTTTGTTAATCTTTTCAAGAACCAGCTCTTTGTCACATTAATTTTTTCTATTGTCTTTCTGTTCTCTATTTCATTTAGTTGTGCTGTGATTTTTGTTATCTCCTTTCTTCTGCTGACCTTGGGTTTTGCTTGTTCTTCTATTTCTAGTTCTTTAAGGTGTAACATGAGGTTATTTATTTGGGATTTTTCTTGTTTCTTGAGATAGGCCTGTAATGATATAAATTTCCCTCTTAAAACTGCTTTCGCGGCATCCCAAAAATTTTGGTAGGATGTATTTTCATTGTCATTTGTTTCTATTTATCTTTTGATATCTCCTCTAATTTGTTCTTTGACCCAGTCGTTCTTTAAAGTATGTTGTTTAATCTCCATGTATTTGTGTTTTCTCTTGCTTTCTTTGTGCAGTTGATATCCAATTTCAAAGCCTTGTGATCAGAGAATATGCTTGGTATGATTTCAATCTTCTTAAAATTGCTGAGGCTGATTTTATGTCCCAATATATGGTCTATCCTTGAGAATGTTCCATGTACACTAGAAAAGAATGTATAGTCTGATGTTTTAGGATGAAGTGCTCTATATATGTCAATGATGTCCATTTCATCTAACGTGTCATTTAGGGCTGCTGTTTCGTTATTTATTTTCTGTTTGGATGATCTATCCATAGCTGTCAATGATGTGTTTAAGTCCCCTAGTATAATTGTGTTTTGGTCAATTTCTCCCTTTAGTTCTGTTAGTAGTTGCTTGGTATATTTTGGTGCTCCCTGATTGGGGGCATAAATATTGATTACTGTTTTGTCTTCTTGTTGTATAGTGCCCTTTACCATTAGGAAATGTCCATCTTTGTCTTTTGTTGTCTTTTTCACCCTGAAGTCTGTTTCATCTGATATCATTATGGCTACCCCTGATTTTCTCTGGGTACCATTTGCTTGGAGTTTCAATTTCCACCCTTTCACTTTGAGTCTATGCTTGTCCTTGTTGCTGAGATGTGTCTCTTGGAGGCAGCATATGGTTGGGTTTAGTTTTTTGATCCAATCTGCTACTCTGTGTCTCTTTATTGGTGAGTTCAGTCCATTTACATTTAGGGTGATTATTGATATGTGAGGATTTCCTGTCATTCTATCTTTAGTTTTCTGGTAAGGCTGTGTCTCCATTGTTTCTTTGCCTTTTTGTTTGTTTCTATTATTTCTGTGTGGTGGTATTCTATGATGTTTCCCTCTGTTTCTTCTTTTATTACAGTATATATTTAAGTTCTGGAAGTTTTTTGAGTAGTTACCCTTAGTTTATGTAAAAGAAAGTTTGATATTTAGAGTATTCCAGTTTCTTCAGCACGCTTACTTTCTCTATTCCCATATTCCATTTCAGGCCTTTACTCTCCCCTTTTTTATGTTTTGGTTGCCACAAGTTGTCCCTGTTGGTGGTGGTCTAATAGTCTCCTTTAGCATTTCTTGTAGTGCAGGTCGTGTATTAGAAAATTCCCTCAGCTTCTGGATGTTTTGGAAAGGTCTTTATTCCTCCTTCATATCTAAAGGAGATCTTTGTTGGATATATTATTCTTGGCTCATAATTTCTCTCTTTCAATAGTTTGAATATTTGGTTCCATTCCTTCCTAGCTTATAGAGTTTCTGCTGAAATATCTGATAATAATCTAATGGGCTTTCCTTTGTAGGTTACCGTCTTCTGTTCCCTGGCTGTCTTGAGGAGTCTTTCTTTGTCATTGATTTTAGACAGCTTCAATACAATGTGCCTTGGTGAAGGCCTGTTGGGATTGAGGTAATTAGTTGTTCTATTTGTTTGTTGGATTCGACGATCCAGTTCTTTCCACAAGTTTGGGAAGTTCTCATCGACGATTTGTTTGAATATATTCTCTGTTCCCTTCTCTCTTTCTTCTCCTTCTGGGATGCCCATTATTCTTATATTGCTCTTTCTGATGGAGTGAGAAAGTTCTTGTAGAGTTCTTTCATTTCTTTTAAGTCTCAAGTCTCTTTCTTTTTCCATCTGTGTAAATTCCAGGTTCCTATCTTCGATGTCACTGATTCTTTCCTCCATCTGGTCAACTCTACTACGTAAGCTGGATATTTTATTGTTAATTTCTTCTATTGAGTTCTTAATCTCCAGAAATTCAATTTGGTTCTTTTTCAAAATTTCAATCTCTTTTTTAAAATGCTCATGGTGTTCTTTGATTGTGTTTCTGAGTTCATTAAACTGCCTTTCTGTGTTTTCTTGCATCTCGTTCAGTTCTTTCAGAATTGCAATCTTGAATTCTCTGTCATTTAATTCACATATTTCCATATCTCTAAGTTCCTTTTCCTGAGAATTTTCACTTTCTTTCTGAGCTATCTTGTTGCCTTGGTTATTCATGGCAATCACTGATTTACTATTTCTCTTCCTAGACATCTACAGGAGTGGCTTCTGCAACAAGTTGATAGGCATGCGAAGAGCTTTTGAAGTTCCAAAGCTCTTTCTGCACCAGATTCAGGGCCCGTATGTTTCAGCAGTTCTGTTTACTCCTGCTGGCATCTGCCCAGATAGGTGGGGCCAGGGGCGGGGTGAGTTGTGAGAGGTGGCCCAGAGCAATGGTGGCGACCACCACCACAGCCAGTCCTGCTTCCACAGCTCCTTCCCCTTTGCCGGAACTATTTGACCTGCAAATCTGTGTTTGGGGTCCACAGTTCTCAGAGCAGCAAGTATTCTGTCCTCGATCAGACACTGCTACTTTATCACTTCTAGCACCGGGCAGGTGGGGGCAGGGTGAGCTCTGGGAGGGTAGGGAGGGGCAGCTAGTCTCTTTGCCTAAGGCTTCCATTCTCCGCTCGGCAGTGAGGGCTTAAACCACCAATTTCAGCCCTCTTTCCTCATTTTTTGCTCCGTGAGGTCTCTGCTGTGAGCGTTGGGTTCAGCCCTGTTATATGCTGCCCCCTCAGCCCTGTGGGCCGTAAGCGGAGTCCTAGCAGTCTGAGTCCTTCCCTCTTCCGCAGCTGCGGTAGTTCCGGGATGCAGCGAGCTTGGAGCACTGAGCTAGGTCTGCATCGTGAGCCACCGCGGCTCCGTCTCCGCACTTCTCCTCTCTCTCCTCCCCCGCTCGCCTGATTCACCCATTTGGCGGTGAATTCAGTAGTGGGCCTCTTCTCCTTGCCTGTCTGCTGTGCAGGGAGTCCTTTGTGAACTTATTGTTGTCCAATTCATTGTAAATTCCAGGGGAGCTACAGAGGCTCACCGCACGCCGCCATTTTTCCGCGAATCTCTATTGAGTTCTTAATCTCCAGAAATTCCATTTGGTTCTTTTTTAAAATTTCAATCTCTTTCCTAAAATGCTCATGTTGTTGTTTGCTTGCATTTCTGAGTTCATTAAATTGCCTTTCTGTATTTTTTTGCATCTCATGAAGTTTTTTCAGAACTGCAATCTTGAATTCTCTGTCATTTAAGTCACATATTTCCATATCTTTACGTTCCTTCTCTGGAATCTTTTCACTTTCTTTCTGAGTTATCTTCTTGCCTTGGTTATTCATGGCAAATACTGATTTATTATAACTCTTCCTAGACATCTACAGGAGTGGCTTCTGAAATAGGTTGATAGGAAGAGGTCTTTCTTTTGTTTTTTCATACTTGTTGGTATAATGTTTTATTTTCTCTCCGACTGTAGCCATTTTTTCCTCTCTCACACAGTAGTGCTGCGTTTTCTCTGCACTATTCCAGCTTCTCACACAATGGGGAGATTCCCTGGGAAACGGGCTTCTCCTCTGTTAACAGTTCGCCTGGGTCATAGGGCACCATGTCGCTGTGGCGATGCGGAGCGCTTTTGAAGTTCCCAAGCTCTTTCTGCACCAGATTCAAAGCCCGTATATTTCAGCAGTTCTGTTTACTTTTGCAGTGATCCAAGCAGATGCGTGGGGTCAGGGGAGGGGTGAGTTGTGAGGGGTGGCTCAGAGCAATGGCAGCGACCACCAGCACAGCTGGTCTTGCTTCCACAGCTCCCTCCCCTTGCGGGAACTAGTTGGGCTGCGAATCTGCGTCTGCGGTCCACCGTTCTCAGAACAGCAAGTATTCTGTTCTTTTGGTCTGACACTGCTACTCTTCCGCTTCTAGCACTGGGCAGGTGGGGGCGGGCAAGCTCTGGGAGGGTAAGGAGGGTGGGGCTAGTCTCAGTACCTAAGGCTTCCATTCTCTGCTTGGCAGTGAAGGCTTAAACCACTGTTTTCAGCCTTCTTCCCTCAGTCTTTTCTCCGAGGTCTCTGACATGAGCGTTGGTTTCTACCGTGTTATATGCTGCCCCGTCTGCCCTGTGGGCCATAAGCGGATCCCTAGCAGTCCGAGTTCTTCCCTCTCCCGCAGCTGCGGTTGTTCTGGGATGCAGCGAGCTCAGAGCACTGAGCTAGTTCTGCATTTGTGCCCTGGTGGCTCCGTCTCTGCACTTCTCACTTCCCTCTTCTCCCGCTTGAGCGATTCTCCCACTTTTAGGTGAATTCTGTAGTGGGCCTCTTCGTCTTGCCTGTCTGCTGGGCAAGGAGTCCTTTGTGGAGTTATTATTTTTCGATTAATTGTAAATTCCAGGGGAGCTTTACAGAGGCTCACCTCACGCCGCCATTTTGATGACGTCTCTACCCCAATGTAAATTCTTGCTTCTATTGTCATAGATTAAATGACCATATATGTATGGATTTATTTCTGGACTCTCTATTCTGTTCCATTGATCTATGTTTCTATTTTTATGCCAATACCTTACTGTTTTGATTACTATAGCTTTGTAGTATGATTTGATGTCGGGTATTGTGATACCTCCTACTTTGTTCTTATTTATCAAGATTGCGGTGGCTATTCTGGGTCTCTTAGGGTCCAGGTAAATTTTAGGATTATATCTTCTATTTCTGAGAAAAATGTCATTGGTAGTTTGGTATGAATTCCATTGAATCTATATATTGCCTTAGGTAGTATTGACATTTTAACTGTATAAATTCTTCCTATGCATGAACATGGTATGCATTTCAATTTATTTGTATCTTCTTTAATTTCTCTCTTCAGCGTCATAATTTTCTGAGTACTGGTCTTTTACTTCTTTAGTTAAATTTATTCTTAAGTATTTTATAGTTTTTGAAGCAATTGTAAATGGGACTATTCTCTTAATTTTGCCTTCTGATAGTTCATTATTGGTGTGTACAAATGCAACTGATTTCTGAATATTAACTTTGTTTCCTGCTACTTTACCAAATTCATTTATCAGTTCTAATAGTTTTTTTTTGGTGGAGTTTTTGTGGTTCTCTATATATAGTATCATGTCATCTGCATATTAAGACAATTTTACTTCCTACTTTCCAATTTGGATGACTTTAATTCTTTTTCTTGTCTGATTGCTGTAGCTAGAACTTCCACAACTATGTTGAATAAAAGTGGTGAAAGTGGGCAGCTTTGTCTTGTTCCTGATCTTAAGGGGAAAGGTTTTTGCCTTTCCCCATTGAATAAAATGTTAGCTATGGGTTTATCATATATGACCTCTATTATTTTGAGATATGATCCTTCTATTCCCACTTTCTTAAGAGTTTTTATCATAAATGGCTGCTGGATTTTGTCAAATGCTTTTTCGACATCTATTGATATGATCATACGATTTTTAATTTTCATTTTGTTAATGTAGTGTATCATGTTAACTGATTTGTGGATGTTGAGCCAACCTTGCACAACTGGAATGAATCCCACTTGATTGTGGTGTATAAACTTTTTAATTTGTTGCTGAATCCGATTTGCTAGTATTTTCTTCAGGACTTTTGTGTCTATCTTAATTAGGGATATCGGCCTGTAGTTTTCTTTTTTGTAATATCTTTGTCTGGTTTTAGGATCAGAGTAATAGTGGTTTCATGAAATGTGCTTCGGAGCCTTCCCTCTGTCTGGATTTTTTGGAATAGTTTGAGGAGAATGGGTATTAATTATTTTTTGAACGTTTTATAAAATTCACCTTTGAAGTCATCTGCTCCAGGATTTTTGCCTGTTGGGAGCTTTTTGATTACTGATTCAATTTCTTTGGTAATAATCAGTCTGTTCAGAATTTCTCTTTCTTCTTGAGTCAGTCTTGGAAGATTGTATGCTTCTAGAAATTCATCCATTTCTTCCAGATTGTCTAATTTGTTGGCATATAGTAGTTGCCCATAGTATTTTCTTAAAATTTTCTGTATTTCTGTGGTATCTGTTGTCACTTCTCCTCTTTCATTTCTGATTTTATTAACTTGGGTGCTTTCTCTCTTTTTCTTGATGAATCTGGCTAAGGGTTTGTCAATTTTGTTTATCTTGTAAAAAAAAAACAGTTCTTGGTTTCACTGACCTTTTTTTTTATTGTTTGTTTCTATTTTATTTATTTCTGATCTGATCTTTATTATTTCCTTCCTTGTACTCCCTTTGGACTTGTTTTGTTGTTCTTTTTCCAATTCCCTTAGGTGTAAAGATAGCCTGTTGATTTGAGATTTTTCTTGTTTTTTTAGATATGCGTGCATTGCTATGAATTTCCCTCTTAGGACTGCTTTCACTGCATCCCATAGATTTGGGGTAGTTTTGTTTTCATTTTTATTTGTCTCGAGGTGTCTTTTGATTTCTTCCTTGATCTCAATGTTGACCTACTCACTATTTAGTAACATGTTATTAAGACTCCACTTATTTGTGTGTTTTCCAGATTTCTTCTTATAATTTATTTCTAGTTTCATAGCATTGTGATCAGAGAAGACGCTTGATATGATTTCAATCTTCTTAAATTTGAGACTTGTTTTGTGGTTCAGCATGTGGTCTACCTTGAAAAATGTCCCATGTGCAATAGAGAACAATGTATATTCTGCTGCTTTGGAGTGAAATGCTCTATAAATATTAGTTAAATCCAACTGGTCTAAAGTGTCAATTAAGGCTACTGTTTCCATGTTGATTTTCTATCTGGAGGATCTGTCCATTGGTCACAATGGGATATTGAACTCCCCTACTATGATAGTGCCACTGTTGATCTCTGAATTTATGTTAGTCATAAACTTTTTTATATATTTAGGAGCTCCTATGTTGGGTGCATAGATGTTTACTAGGGTTATGTCCACTTGTGGGATTGATCCCTTTATTATTCTGTAGTGTCCTTCTTTGTTTTTAATTGCAGTCTTCATTTTAAAGTCTATTTTGTCTAAAATAAGTATTGCTACTTTAGCTTTTTTCTCGTTTCCATTTGTGTGAAATATCTTATTCCATCCCTTTACTATCAGTCTGTGTGTGTCTTTTGATCTGAGATGAGTCTCTTGTAAACAGCATATGCCTGAGTCCTTTTTTTTTAATCCACTCAGCCACTCTATGTCTTTCAATTGGAGCATTTAGCCCATTCACATTTAAAGTGATTATTGATAGGTGCATATTTATTGCCATCTTGTTATTCGTATTTATGGTCTTCCCTTGTTAGTTTATTTTCCCTTCTTCTGTTTAGAAAAGCCCTTTTAACATTTCCTGCAATGCTGATTTGGTGGTAATGAATTCCTTTAGCTTATTCTTTTCTGAGAAGCTCTTTTTCTCTCCTTCAATTCTAAGTGATAGTCTTGATGGGTAGAGCAATCTTGGTTGTAGGCCTTTATTTTTCATCACTTTGAATATTTCCTGCCACTCCCTTCTGGCCTGCAGAGTTTCTGTAGAAAAATCAGCTGAAAGTCCCTTGTATTTAACCTGCTGTCTTTCTCTTGCTGTTTTTAGGATTCTCTCTCTTTCTTTAACCTTTGACATTTTAACTATACTGTGTCTTGGTGTGGGTCTGTTTGGGTTCATCTTGTCTGGAACTCTGCACTTTCTAGGCTTGTATGTCAGCTTCCTTCACCAGGGTGGGGATGTTTTCAGTCATTATTTCTTCAGATATGTTCTCGATCCCTTGTCCTTCTCCTTCTGGTATTCCTATGATGTGAATGTTGTTCTTCATGTCGTTCCACAGGTCTCTTAAATGATTTTCATTGTTTTTGATTCCTTTTATTGTTCCAATTGGGTGATTTCTGCTGTCTGTCTTCTAAATTGCTGATCTGATCCTATGCTTCATCTAATTTACTGATGATTCCTTTGAGTGTGTTCTTCATGTCAGTTATTGTGTTATTTAGTTCTATCTGGTTGTTTTTTATGATTTCTCTATCCTTCTGTATGTTCTCACTAAGTTCCTTACAGGTTGGATGCCTCTGTTTCAT
Organism: Rhinolophus hipposideros; assembly: GCF_964194185.1. Classification (NCBI taxonomy): domain Eukaryota; kingdom Metazoa; phylum Chordata; class Mammalia; order Chiroptera; family Rhinolophidae; genus Rhinolophus; species Rhinolophus hipposideros. Next base: position 37,807,191 of record NC_138046.1, read on the forward strand.
TTAGTGCCATTTCTAGAGGTTTCTTCTGATCTTTTATTTGGGACATGTTTCTTTGTTTCTTCATTCTGGCTGTTGCTCTGTGATTGCTTCAAAGTATTAGGAAGATCACCTATGTGATCTCCTCTCAGTCATTGCTGGGTGGTCTTATGTAGTATGTGTCCTTTATATTCAGATTTCACAGTCTCCCTATTCTCCTGTCCTGTGTATTCCAGAGGTGTCACTGTTGTAGCTGACCTTTAATTGCTTTTGGCCTGTCTGAGGGTGGGATTGAACCTCAGGTTGATTAGCTGGGAGAATTAGCTCTGCTCACACTATATGAGTAGCTGTGTGGAGGTTGACCCCTTCAGAGTAATCTTAGCCCTGTGGGCTCTTGTACCTGTGGAAAATTTCCTTTGAGAGTGCCACTTGTAGGCTCAACCAGGTAGTTCTCTGGTTTGGTCTGTCACTGGCCTCGGGTATATTTGTTTTGGTGTCTCTTGGGTGGGGCTGTTTCAGCCCTGTCTGTTACGGGCAATGGCTACCTGGTAGGTGCCTCAAAGCTATATGCAGTTGGCTGCTGCCCGTGCTGGACCTGGAGTCATGTGGGGGTGCTCTCTGTGAATTGAGGCTGTCTGCCACCAATATTGGTCCTGAAGCAGTTTAGCAAAAGGCCCAGAGCCCCTTAGGCCTGTTGCCACCTGACAGTTGCCCATAAGGCCCAACTATTGAAAGAGGCACTTTAGGAGTGTGTGTCTGGCTATTTGACCCAGTATTGAGGGTGCCCTCAGTGATGTGACATTAGCTGGGCAGGATGGAGTTCAAGTGAGTTACAAGACATGATTGGTGGTTTTTAAGATGTTAATGAAGATTCAGATCTTATGCCAAAACCTGGCCTGTGACGCAACCCCCCGGAAAGCACCCCAAGGGCACTACAGCTAGCCTCCACCTCAAGCTCACAAATTCCTGAGAGCTGTTCCCAAGTGGCTGTGGTGCAGGTTTGGGGTCACTGAACACAACAAAGATGACCTCAGGGCTCTTCAGATGGTCTACTGTTGTAAGAAAACTTTTCCACAGTATTTGGGGGTGGATCCAGTCACTCAGGCACCCAGTGTGCCCCTGGTAATGCAGCTGTAGGTGGGCAAGGTGGTGTTACAGGTGGGTAATGGCTGTGGTCAGTGGTTTCTACAAATTCAGTATAGTCTCGGCTCCTGGACCAGTGGTAGGCTCATATCCACATCGTAAAACAAAAGCAAAGCAGAGCAAACCAACAAGAGCAAAAAACAAATACACCCCCACAAAAATTCGATAAACAACGATCAGACAGGAGAAACAAAGATATATAAAAGAGACAAAAACAACAGAACAAGACAGAAAAACAGTAACCAAAGCAATAACAAGACAAACAAACCCAGGAAACAACAACAGCAAGAAAACAGATGAAAGAAAAAGAAGAAAAAGGAACAAAAAGATAAAAGAGAAAGAAAGAAAAAAAGGAGGTGGAGGGAAAATGGCGTCGTGAGGTGAGCCTCTGTAGTGCTCCCCTGGAATTTACAACGAATCGGACAACAATAACTCCACAAAGGACTCCCTGCACATCAGACAGGCAAGACGAAGAGGCCCACAACTGAATTCACCTTCAGGTGGGTGAATCCCGCGAGCAGGGGAGGAGGAAGAGGACAAGTGCGGAGACGGAGCCGCACGAGCACAGGAAGCAGACCTAGCTCAGTGCTCACTACTCCTGAATTGCCGCAGCTGCGGGAGAGGGAAGGACTCGGACTGTTAGGGCTCCGCTTATGGCCCACAGGGCTGACGGGACAGCATATAGCACGGCTCAACCCAACGCTCGCTCACGGAAGACCTCGGAGCAAAGACTGAGGGAAGAGGGCTGAAATCGGTGGTTTGAGCCCTCACTGCCGAGTGGAGAACGGAAGCCTTAGGCACTGAGACTAACCTGGAAATTACACAGATGGAAGAAGAAAGAGACTTGAGACTTAAAAGAAATAAAAGAACTCTACAAGAACTTTCTGACTCCAAGAATAAGAATAATGGGCATCCCAGAAGGAGAAGAAAGAGAGAAGGGAACAGAGAATATATTCAAACAAATCGTCGATGAGAACTTCCCAAACTTGTGGAAAGAACTGGATCGTCGAATCCAACAAACAAATAGAACACCTAACTACCTCAATACCAACAGGCCTTCACCAAGGCACATTGTATTGAAGCTGTCTAAAATCAATGACAAAGAAAAAATCCTCAAGGCAGCCAGGGAAAAGAAGACGAAAACTTACAAAGGAAAGCCCATTAGATTATCATCAGATTTTTCAGCAGAAACTCTACAAGCAAGGAGGGAATGGAACCAATTATTCAAACTATTGAAAGAGAGAAATCATGAGCCAAGAATTATATATCCAGCAAAGATCTCCTTTATATGACGGAGGAATAAAGACCTTTCCAGACATCCAGAAGCTGAGGGAATTTTCTAATACACGACCTGCACTACAAGAAATACTACAGGAGGCTATTAGACCACCATCAACAGGGACAACTTGTGGCAACCAAAACATAAAAAGGGGGAGAGTAAAGGCCTGAACTGGAATATGGGAGTAGAGAAAGTAAGCGTGCTGAAGAAACTGGAATACTCTAAATATCAAACTTTCTCTTACATAAACTTAAGGGTAACCACTCAAAAAACATCCAGAACTGAAATATGTACTGTAATAAAAGAAGAAACAGAGGGAAACATCATAGAATACCACCACATAGAAATAATAGACAACAACAAAAAGGCAAAGAAACAATGGAGACACAGCCTTACCAGAAAACTAAAGATACAATGACAGGAAATCCTCACATATCAATAATCACCCTAAATGTAAATGGACTGAACTCACCAATAAAGAGACAAAGAGTAGCAGATTGGATCAAAAAACGAAACCCAACCATATGCTGTCTGCAAGAGACACATCTCAGCTACAAGGACAAGCATAGACTCAAAGTGAAAGGGTGGAAATTGACACTCCAAGCAAATGGTACCCAGAGAAAATCAGGTGTAGCCATAATGATATCAGATGAAACAGACTTCAGGGTGAAAAAGACAACAAGAGACAAAGATGGACATTTCATAATGGTAAACGGGACTATACATCAAGAAGACATAACGGTCATCAATATTTATGCCCCCAATCAGGGAGCACCGAAATATACCAAGCAACTACAAATAAAACTAAAGGGAGAAATTGACCAAAACACAATTATACTAGGGGACTTAAATACATCATTGACAGCTATGGACAGATCATCAAAACAGAAGATAAATAATGAAATAGCAGCCCTAAATGACGCATTAGATGAAATGGACATAATTTACATATATAGAGCACTTCATCCTAAAACATCAGACTATACATTCTTTTCTAGTGTACATGGAACATTCTCAAGGATAGACCATATATTGGGGCATAAAAGCAGCCTCAGCAAATTTAAGAAGATTGAAATCATACCAAGTATATTCTTTCATCACAAGGTTTTGAAATTGGATATCAACTGCGAAAAGAAAGCAGGAAAAAACACAAATACATGGAGATTAAATAACATACTTTTAAAGAACGATTGGGTCAAAGAAGAAATTAGAAGAGAGATCAAAAGACACATAGAAACAAATGACAATGAAAATACATCCTACCAAAATTTTTGGGATGCCGCAAAAGCAGTTTTAAGAGGGAAATTTATATCATTACAGGCCTATCTCAAGAAACAAGAAAAATCCCAAATAAATAACCTCATGTTACACCTTAAAGAACTAGAAAAAGAAGAACAAGCGAAACCCAAGGTCAGCAGAAGAAAGGAGATAACAAAAATCAGAGCACAACTAAATGAAATAGAGAACAAAAAGACAATAGAAAAAATTAATGTGACAAAGATCTGGTTGTTTGAAAAGATTAACAAAATTGACAAACCCTTGGCTAGACTCACTAAGATAAAAAGAGAGAAGACACTAATTAACAAAATCAGAAATGAAAAAGGGGAAGTTATCATGGACACCACAGAAATACAAAGGATCATCCAAGAATACTATGAAGGACTATATGCCACCAAATTCAATAACTTAGAAGAAATGGACAAGTTCTTAGAAACATATAGCATTCCAAGGCTGAATCATGAAGAACTCGAAAATCTAAACAGGCCGATCACCAGTAACGAAATTGAATCAGTCATCCAAAACCTTCCCAAAATCAAAAGTCCTGAACCAGATGGCTTCGCTACTGAATTCTACCAAACCTTCAAAGAGGATCTAATACCAATCCTGCTCAAACTCTTCCAAAAAATTGAAGAAGTGTCAGTACTCCCTAACTCATTTTATGAGGCCAACATTACCCTGATACCAAAACCTGGTAAGAACAACACAAAAAAAGAAAACTACATACCAATATCTCTGTTGAATACAGATGCTAAAATCCTAAACAAAATTCTAGCAAATCGAATACAACAATGCATTAAAAAGAGTGTTCATCACGATCAAGCGGGGTTCATCCCCAGGGCACAAGGATGTTTCAACATTCGCAAATCCATCAATGTGATACATCACATAAAAAAAATAAAGGAAAAAAATTATATGATTCTATCAATTGATGCAGAAAAAGCATTGATGAGATACAACATTCATTTATGATTAAAACACTTAATAAAATTGGTATAGAAGGAAAATACCTCAACATAATAAAGGCCATATATGACAAGCCCTAGCTAATCTCATAATTAATGGTGAAAAACTGAAGCCCTTTGCTGTACGTTCAGGAACACGACAAGGTTGTCCCCTATCACCACTGCTTTTCAACATAGTGTTGGAAGTCCTTGCCAGAGCTATCAGGCAAGAGAAAGAAATAAAAGGCATCCAAATTGGGAATGAAGAAGTTAAATTGTCACTCTTTGCAGATGACATGATGCTATATATATATAAAACCCTAAAGACTCCACCAAAAAGCTGTTAGAAACAATCAATGAATACAGTAAAGTTGCTGGCTACAATATCAACGTACAAAAGTCCATTGCTTTCCTATATACCAACGATGAAATCTCAGAAAAACAAATAGAAAAAACAATTCCTTTTGCAATTGCAGCAAAAAGAATAAAATATCTATGAATAAACTTAACCAAGATGTGAAGGATTTATATGCTGAAAAGTATAAGACATTTTTGAAAGAAATTGAAGAAGACACAAAGAAATGGAAAGATATTCCGTGCTCATGGATTGGAAGAATCAACATAGTTAAAATGGCCATATTACCCAAAGCCATATACAGATTTAATGGAATCCCCATCAAAATCCCAATGGCATTTATTAAAGAAATGGAACAAAAAATCATCAGATTTGTTTGGAACTACAAAAGACCCCGAATAGCCAAAGCAATACTAAAACAAAAAGAACAATACTGGAGGTATCACACTCCCTGATTTTTGCTTGTACTATAGGGCTGCTATAATCAAAACAGCTTGGTATTGGCGGAAAAACAGAAACATAGACCAATGGAATAGAATTGAGAACCCAGAAATAAAACTACATAAATATGGACAGATAATTTTTGACAAAGGAGCTAAAAACATACAATGGAATAAAGACAGCCTCTTCAATAAATGGTGCTGGCAGAATTTGATAGCCACTTGCAAAAGAATGAAACTGGACTGCTATCTGTCACCATGTACCAAAATTAATTCAAAATGTATCAAAGACTTAAGAATAAGACCTGACACAATAAACTGCATTAAAGAAAAGATAGGTACTAAACTTATGGACCTTGGGTTCAAAGAGCATTTTATGAATTTGACTCCAAAGGCAATGGAAGTAAAAACTAAAATAAACGAATGGGATTATATGAACCTGAAAAGCTTCTGCACAGCAAAAGAAACTATTGACAAAATAATGAGGCAACCAACTGAATGGGAAAAGATTTTTGCAAACAGTGCCTCTGATAAGGGTCTAATATCCAAAATATTCATGGAACTCATGAAACCCAACAACAAAAAAAACAAACAACCCAATTGAAAAATGGACAGAGGACCTGAAGAGACATTTCTCCAAAGAGGATATACAAATGGCAAACAGACATATGAAAAAATGCTCAACATCGCTAATCATCAGAGAAATGCAAATGAAAACCACAATGAGATATCACCTCACCCCAGTCAGATTGGCTTTCATCAACGAGACAAATAGTAACAAGTGTTGGAGAGGCTGTGCAGAAAAAGGAACCCTCATACACTGTTGGTGGGAATGCAGACTGGTGCAGCCGCTATGGAAGGCAGTGTGGAGGTTCCTCAAGAAATTACGAATAGAATTACCATATGACCCAGCAATCCCTCTTTTGGGTATCTACCCAAAAAATCTGAAAGCGTTTCTCTATAGAGACACGTGTACTCCAATGTTCATTGCAGCTTTGTTTACGGTGGCCAAGACATGGAAACCACCAAAATGTCCTTTGATAGATGAATGGATAAAGAAGTTGTGGTATATATACACAGTGGAAAACTATTCGGCGTTAAGGAAACATGATATAGGAGCATTTGTGACAACATGGATGGATCTTGAGAGTATAATGCTAAGCGAAATAAGTCAGACAGAAAAAGCAGAGAACCCTATGATTTCACTGATATGTGGTATATAAACCAAATCAACAGAGGAACAAGACAAACAAATGAGAAAGAAAAACTCATAGACACAGACAATAATTTAGTGGTTACCAGAGGGTAAGGGGGTGGGGGGTGGGTGATGAGGGTAAGGGGGATCAAATATATGGTGATAGAAGGAGAATTGACTTTGGGTGGTGAACACACAATGGGATTTATAGATGATGTAATACAGAATTGTACACCTGAAATCTATGTAAATTTACTAACAATTGTCACCTTAATAAATTTAATAATAAAAAAATTTAAAAAAAAAGAAAAGAAAAAAAAGGATAAAAAGAAAAAGGGAAAAATGGTAATAAAATAAAACGTGGGGGAACACAAACAATAAGGACTAAAAGGAAATAACCCACCCCTCCAAATAAAGCAGAAAAAGGGGAAAAAAAGGCTCTCTGCCCCCTTTAATTTGCAGGCCACTTGCTCAGCAATAGTCTCCAGGTGACTTTGCACCAACTGTTTTGAGGCGAAAGGCCCAACACATTGTCTGCCAGCCTCCCTCTGAGGCTCACAGTGAGCTGCCCACTATTGGCTACCAGGAGCTCTGGGGCTATGCTCACCACCAAAAATCCCCACAGGTTGCTGCGGGATGTCCGCTGCTGCAAAATCCCTCTTTGGCCTGTGGAGGTGGGGGCCAGGCATCAGGGGCCCAGGGTGCCCCTGGCAATACAGCTCTAGAAGGGCTATGCAGGTCCCCAGGGCACCACAGAGTGTGGTCAGTGGCCCCCATCAAGTCTGAGCAGCAAGAGTTCCTGAACTGGCAACCAGCCCGCACAAATGCAGCATGAATGCTTTGGCCAGATCACGCCTTCACGCAGCCTCCAGCCCAACACCCCTGTCTCTGCCTGTCCCAATCAGCAGTCCGTGGATCAGGCAGAGCAGCCCAACTGCCAGGCACCTCCAGGGCAATGCTGCACGTGCAGTGCGTAGTGTGGGGACGCAAGGCAGCATGCCCACGCACAAGTGCATGCCTGCGCCGATTGTACCACACCAGTGCGGTCCCAAACCTGAGTGTTTGTGGGAGGGCTTCACCCTGAAAAAATGGTGTTCTCCTGTACACCACTGGTGTGTAAGCTCCACAGGGGAACAATGGTTCCAAAACCTCCAGCTCCGATCCCACAGGCACTCAGTTCAGTCCTTCCCCCCTGGCTCCTGGGCCCACACCTGCGGAGCCACTCCCTCCACCACGGACTGGGTGAGTGCTCACCAATGAGTGAGTCCATGTACCTGCTCCAAAGGAGGGCGACTGGGTCTCTAGTCGCCCTTTGCCCCACTGAGTTGAACAAAGAGAGTCCTCACTGATTTCTACTGCCAGCTATTTTTGAACTCCCCTTCCCAAAAAAGGGACTCTGAGCTGGGGAGCCTGGGGCGGGGCCAGAGGGGCCCTCCCCAACAAAGGAATCCTCCACCACTGAGGTGCCCCTCATGGGGTTCGCTCTCCCTCCTTGGGCCTGGAATCAGCCTGCCTCAGGTCTCTGACCTTCCTACCAGTCTCGATGTGGTGGCCACTTCTTTAAATCCTTAGTTTAGGGGTTCTGTTCAGCTAGTGTTCAGATGAATTCCAAGGTTGAATGTTGTATAAATTATTCGTAATTTTGTTGTGATCCTGGGAGGCAGTTGGCACATAAACCCATCTATTCCGCCATCTTAGCTCCTCCCCCATCCTAATATTTTGTATATTAAGTTTCATTAACTTCAGTCAATTTTTGTGAAAGTTACATGAAAGAAGAGTAACATTTCTTGAGTGGTAACATGTGCCATGCAATGTGTGCTTCTCATTTTACATGCATAAACTCATTTAATCCTCACAAGATTCTTAGGCGATATTCTCAGTATTACATTTTACTGGTGGGGAAACTAAGGCATAGAGGCTAAATAACTCCAACCACAAGAACGTGTCAGAGCCATATGTGAGACGCAGTCCTATCCGATACCACAGCAAGAGCTCTTTCCACCTCACCCCATGAAATTCTGAAAAGTCAAAACAAGAGATATTACTTCTTATGGTCAATAAGTTTCATCTACTCCACAATATCTCATGCTACGTTTGATTCTATTTCCAGCCAAAACCCTTCTACCGTGAACTATTACTAACCCAGGAATATTCTGAAGATGAATCAATAAGTGATTGCAGAGCACAATTGAACTCTAAAAACAGCCACCTAGTAACACAACATACCTATATATAGTACACAACATTAAAGCTGCTGTAAGGCAGAATGACTTACACCCAGTGGCTCTGATTTTAATGTTATCTATCAGTCTATCTGTAGATGTGCACTTTCTTATTTCACCATATTGGAAGAGAATATTCATCCTCAGATACCCTAACTATAACTCTTGCTGATATCTAAGAGTTCCATATAAATACCTGGGGCAGAATTTGACTATCTATATGTCAAGGTACAAGTTACTAAATATGAGGTCAGAACTAATCTAATGCTAATGGATTAATCAATTCCTTTCAGAGCATCTCCTTTCATCCTCTTCCATTAAAAGGAATTGCTTGCTTATCAGTTGTATGTTTCTTGTTTCTTGGAATAAATTATTAAGCACTTGCATGAGAATCCTATAAACATTTGGGAAACAATCTTTGAGACAATTCTTTTTGTCCACAGGAGCCATCATGACTACATTGAAGCTGTTGGAATTTACAACATAGCAGTCTATTTACAGAACTGGCATTGTCTTGTGAGGCAATTTATGATTATCCCTCCAAGTCAGAGTTTCTCAACCTCAACATTATTGAGATTTTGGGCCAGATGATTCTCTTTTGTTGGGAGGGATTCCTGTGCATTGTAGGATGTTCAGCAGCATCCCTAGCTTTTACCTAGTTGATGCCAGAAGCACCCTCCCTCCAAGTTGTGACCATAAGAAATGTTTCCAGACAGTAGTTCTCCACCAGTTGAGAACTACTATTTTCGGGAAAGTATCCCTAACTCCTTGTAGTGAGGTGCTCCTTCTGGTTTCCACTCAAAGCTTGAGGATAGTGTAAACAAGAGAGTAAACAAGGCTATAGTGAGGCAAATCACTGAGTTGGCATAAGTGGTTAAATGGGCAGGGGAATATCTATAAATATTTATAAATAGATACAATATGAACCTCTCCCATAAAGGCTTCTTTTAAAGAAGAATCAAGAAAGGTGTATTTGCACTACTATTAGCACATATATAAGTGAAATTTATTGCAATGGTGAAGAATGTAGTCTCTATAATAATATGGATCTTCATGGCATCCTAGCTCTGCCACTTACTAGCTGAGTGATTTTGAATAAGTTTCTTAAGAATTCTGTATCTCAGTTTCCTCATTTGTAAAATGGGGGACAATAATATAGTACTTGTTTCACTGGATTGTTGTGATAATCCAATAATGGAATGTAAATAAAGTGCCTACCAGGACAAAGAAAGAAAAGCACCTCCAAAAGGTATCGCCCTTTATATAAACAATGAAGAAAAACTCTTGGAAACTTGTTTGACTAGTTTCTTTTTTCCACCTTGATGTTTTGATTTTGGAAATATGAATAAAAAAGTGGTATTGTATCTAGTATTTTTATGAGATAAACCACAGAACCTTTCCTGAACAATCATTCTGATAATCTTTCTGCCTGAATGGAATTTAGCTTTCTTATAGGGAAATGATTTCCTGAATTTTTAATTTGTGCATGGTTATCAAAAAATAGGCTAGGACAATGATGGAACCCGCTGAAGCCACACAAAGAACCAGGAACTAAAGAGTCCCCGCCACTCTGGAACCATTACAAGGATTATTGAAAACTTATGAGCCAAGAGGCAGTGCCTCATAAGCTGGCTGGCTTTTGGCCAGTCAAATCATGTTAGACCTGTTTGGTTCATGTGTTGTTGAATCAGCTTCTGGCAAAACATACAAATCATGAGGCCAAAATTTTGACCTTTTCCAGATCACTAAGAAAAACCCACCAACTGAACTGAATGTTGAAGTTAGAGTCTCATGTGCCTACCACTTAAATCACAAATTTAATATCTAAGGTCCAACTACAAAGCAGACAGTTCCGCATTTGAAGGGAAAATAAAGGAATTCGTTTCAAATGTACATGGGGATTTATCAGTCAAAAGTTCTGTTACAAATATCTCATATATTTTTAAGCCCCCTCCCTTTTCATTCTCTTTTATTAAAGAACCAAGTTTAGGTAGGTACCTTAAGGGCCATAAGAATAATGGGGGAAATGTTCTGTTCCTATCTCAGTCTCCCTAAATCACCCTCAAGTTTCAGCATCAATATGAACTCAGCCAGGTACCTCAGTGCTTCAAGAAAGAGAAGTGTCATACCAGCAGAGAGGAGAGCTATACTGAGCCTTTGACAATGGGCTACTGCACAGACCTTGAAACCCAGAAGCTCCTGTAATGGTTGCAACTGAGGAGAACCTGAGATATTTCTCTAGCATCTGCTTCTCTTGCCAACCTGATTCAAATCTGCTCAATTTCAAGGCATAGTATAGGTCTCTCTGGTTAACTAAGGGTTTGAATTAAACCTCCATGATGTTTATGCTTTTCTACATTAGTTCCACTCCCAAGAAATAAACAGCAGAAAATCAAAATCATTATAAATACTACCAACCAAAATGTAACATTATGGTACATAAATCATTTAAAACGTTTTCTATGAAGACATTTATTTTTATTTTTAAAATATTTTCATTAAAATATAACTGACATACAATATTATATTAGGTTCAGGTTACACAATAGTTATTCAACATTTATATACCTATAGAAGAGATCATCGTAAGTCTAGCAACCATCTGACACTGTACCATGCTATCAAAATATTATTGACTATATTCCTCATTCTGTACATTATATCCGCATGATTTATTTGTTTTATACCTGGAAATTTGAAACTCTTATTGCCTTCACCTTTTTCCCCCCTTTAAATATTTTTCAATTACACTTGATACTCGATTAATTTATATTAATTTCAGATGTACACCACAGTGGTTAGACATTTATATGATTTATGAAGTGATCCCCCTGACTAGTACCCACCTGGCATTATACATAGTTACTACCATATTATTGACTATATTTCCTATACTTTTCTTTATATCCCCATGACTATTTTGTAACTACCAATTTGTACTTCTTAATCTTTTCACCTCTTGCCCCCTGACCCCCAACCCCCTACCATCTATCACTCAAATAAATCTAGTGGCCATCTCATGCCATACAGAGTTATTACAATATTATTGACTATATTTATTATGCTATGCCCTAACCCCTACTTCTTAATCCCTTCCCCTTTTCCACCTACCCCCAAATGCCCCTCCCATGTGGCAACCTTGAAAATGTTATCTCGGGGGTGACAGGTTAGCTCCGTTGGTTAGAGCATGGTAATAACACCAAGATTGTTGGTTTGATCCATGCATGAGCCACTATGCTGCACCCTCCTTATAAAAAGAAAAATGTTTTTTATATCTATGAGTTTGTTTCTGTTTTGTTTCATTATTTTGTACTTTAGCTTCCATATATAAGCGAAATCACATTGCATCTGTCTTTCTCTGTCAGATACACTTCACTCAGCACAATGCTGTCCATGTCTATCTAGGCCACTGCAGATGGGAAGAACCCATTCCCTTCCATGGCCTAGTAATATTCTATTGTATATATGTACCACCACCTCTTTATCCATTCTTCCATAGACAGTCACACAGATTGCCTCCACATCTTGGCCATTGTAAACAATGCTGCAATAAACATATGGATGTACATGTCACCTCAAAGTAGCATTTTGGGTTTCTTCAGATAAAGACCCAGAACTGGGATTATTAGATCTTTCTATGTCTCTTGCTATAGCCTTTGTTTTCAAGTTTATTTGGTCTGGTATAAATATTGCTATCCAAGCTTTTTTTGTTTGTTTGCTTTCATGTCCATGAAATATCTATTCCCATTCCTTTACTTTTAATCTGTGTGTGTCTTTTGATATGAAGTGAGTCTCTTGTAGGCAGCATATGTAAGGGTCTTGTTTGCTTATTCCTTCAGCCACCCTTTGTCTTTTGTTTAGAACATTTAGTCCATTTACATTGAAAGTAATTGTTGATAAATATGCAGCTATTGCTATTTTATTATTTGAATTTTTTATTTTTTGTCTTAAATAAGTCCCTCTAAGATTCCTTGAAATACTGTTTTGGTGGTGATGAACTCTTTTAGCTTTTTCTTGTCTGGGAAGCTGTTTTTCTCTATCCTTCTATTCTAAATGATAGCTTTGCTGGGAAGAGTAATTTGGGTTTCAGCTCCTTACTTTTTATCACTTTGAATATTTCCTGCCAATCCACTTGGCCTGCAATGTTTCTACTAAGAAATCAGCTAGAATTCTCATGCAGGCTCCCTTGTAGGTAACTAACTGCTTTGCTCTTGCTGCTTTTACCATTCTCTCTTTGTCATTAATCTTAGGCATTTGAATTAAGATGTGTCTTAGTGTGGGCCTCTTTGGATTCATCTTGTTTGCACTCTCTGCACTTCCTGGGCTTGTATGTCTATTTCCTTTGCCAGGTTAGGAAAGTTTTCAGTCATTATCCCTTCAAATAGGCTTTCAATCCCTTGCTTTCTCTTTTGTCCTCCTGGTTCCCCTATGATGCCAATGTTGATATGCTTGATGTTTTCCCAGACATTCCTTAAGCTATCCTCATTTTTGGGGGAGGGGGGAATTCTTTTTTTTTTAATGCTGTTCTGTTTGGGTGTTTTCGGCTACCTTACCTTCTATATTGCTTATTCAATCCTCTGATTCATCTAAATCTACTGCTGATTACTTCTAATGTACTCTTCATTTTAGTTATGGTGTTCTTTATTAGTTCTCTTTTATGTTTTCTATCACCATTTTTCAGTATCCTATAACTTTGTTGATGTCCTCACTGAGATTTTTGAACCTCTGGAGACATATATATTAAAGAAACAAAGGATCATTTGATGTATTCTTTCCACAAGTGTTTTTCTTTATCTGATATATATATATATATATATATATATATATATATATATCTGTGTGTGTGTGTGTGTATATATATATATATATATATATATACATAATACATATATATATGTATGTATATACTCACACACAGAGAGACAGATACACATATAACAGATAAAGAATCACATATTTATTATATATAAATATATATATATATCTCACTTACAGAGAAATACACAAATTGTAAGCCTATAGATTTCTTTTTTACAAAGTGAACATATCCCATGTATACATCACCTAAGTCAAGAAATTTCCCAGTGTTTTGTGATTCCCTAAGCCATACTACTCATGCCAAAAGTAAAACACTATCTGTTTTTCTTTTAATTACAGTTTATTTGGGTGACAGTTGTCACTAAAGTTAAATAGGTTTCAGGTGCACAACTATGTAATACGTCATCCATATATCACATTGTGTGTTCAACACCCAAAGTCAGTTCTCTTTCCATCACCATATATTTCATCCCTTTTACCCTCATGTACCCCCCTTGCCCTCTGGTAACCACTAAACTATTGTCTATGTCTATGTGTATTTGTTTCTTTATTTGTTTGTCTTGGTCTTCCCTTCTTTTTAGTTTTATATACCACATATCAGTGAAATCATATGGTTCTCAATTTTTTCTATGTGACATATTTCACTTAGCATAATGATCACTAAAGCCATCCATGTTGTTGCAAATGACACTATTTCAACTTAGTTAGATTAGTATTCTGTTGTGTATACATACCACTTCTTTGTCCACTAATCTATGTGAGGACACTTTGTTGGTTTCTATGTCTTGGCCACCCTAAAAAAAGCTGCAATGACATCAGAGCACATATATCTTTATGGAAAAATATTTTAATATGTTTCGGATAGATACCCATGAGAGGGATTACTGGGTCATACGGTAATTCTATTCGTAATTTTTTAAGGAACCTCCACACTGCCTTCCATAGCAGCTGCACCAATCTGCATTCCCACCAACAGTGTATGAGGCTTCCTTTTTCACCAAACCCTATCCAACACTTGTTACTCTTTTTTTTATATAAATTTACTTATTGGTGTGACAATTGTTAATGAAATTACATAATTTCAGGTGTACAATTCTGTATTACATCATCTATAAATCCCATTGTGTGTTCACCACCCAGAGTCAGTTCTCCTTCCATCACCATATATTTGATCTCCCTTACCCTCATCTCCCTCCCCCCACCCCCTTACCCTCTGGTAACCACTAAACTATTGTCTGTGTCTATGAGTTTTTGTTTCTCATTTGTTTGTCTTGTTTTCGGTTTATATACTACATATCATTGAAATCATAGGGTTCTCTGGCCAAGACATGGAAACAACCAAAATGTCCTTCGATAGATGAATGGATAAAGAAGTTGTGGTATATATACACAATGGAATACCATTCGGCGTTAAGGAAAAATGATATAGGGACATTTGTGACAACATGGATGGATCTTGAGAGTACTCTTTGTATTGTTAAAGATAGCCATTCCAACTGAGGTGAGGTGATATCTCATTGTGGTTTTTATTTGCATTTCTCTGATGATTAGTGATGTTGACCATTTTCATGTATGTCTATTGGCCATTTGTATGTCCTCTTGGAAAAAATGTCTATTCAGGTACTCTGCCCATTTTTCAATTGGATTCTTTGGTTTTTTTGTTATTGAGTTGCATGATTTCCTTATATATTTTGGATATTAGCCCCTTATTGGAGACATTGTTTACAAAAACCTTCTCCCTTTTGGTTGCCTATCTCTTTATTTTGTCAATGGTTTCCTTTGCTGGGCAGAAGCTTTTTAGTTAGATACAGTTTCATTCATTTCTTTAGCTTTTACATCCCTTGTTAAATTCATAAATTCCTCCTTAAACCCAAGGTCCCTAAGTTTAGCACCTAGGTTTTCTTTCTTTTTTTTCTTGGATTTATTGGGGTTACAATTGTTAGTGAAATTACATAGATTTCAAGAGTACAATTCTGTACTACATCATCTATAAATCCCATTGTGTGTTCACCACCTAGAGACAGCTCTCCTTCCATAACCCTATATTTAATCGCCCTTCACTCATCTACCCCCCGCATCCCCCTTACCCTCTGGTAACCACTGAACTAATGTCTGTGTCTATGAGTTTTTGTTTCTTATTTGTTTGTCTTGTTCTTTTGTTGTTTTGGGTTTATATACCACAAATCAGTAAAATCATAGGGTTCTCTGCTTTTTCTGTCTGACTTATTTCGCTTAGAATTATACTCTCAAGATCCATCCATGTTGTCACAGATGTTCCTATATCATCTTTTCTTACCGCCGAATAGTATTCCATTGTGTACATATACCACAACTTCTTTATCCATTCATCTATCGAAGGACATTTTGGTTGTTTCCATGTCTTGGCTACCGTAAACAAAGCTGCAATGAACATTGGAGCACACGTGTCTTTATGTATAAATGTTTTCAGATTTTCTGGGTAGATACCCAGGAGAGGGATTGCTGGGTCATATGGTAATTCTATTCGCAATTTTTTGAGGCCCCTCCAAACTGCCTTCCATACCGGCTGCACCAGTATGCATTCCCACCAACAGTGTATAAGGCTTCCTTTTTCTCCACAGCCTCTCCAACACTTGTTACTATTTGTCTTGTTGATGATAGCCATTCTGACCGAGGTGAGGTGACATCTCATTGTGGTTTTCATTTGCATTTCTCTGATGATTAGTGATGTTGCACATTTTTTCATATGTGTGTTTCCCATTTGTATGTCCTCTTTGGAGAAATATCTCTTCAGGTCC
This sequence comes from Rhinolophus hipposideros, assembly GCF_964194185.1. Taxonomy (NCBI): domain Eukaryota; kingdom Metazoa; phylum Chordata; class Mammalia; order Chiroptera; family Rhinolophidae; genus Rhinolophus; species Rhinolophus hipposideros. Next base: position 37,823,618 of record NC_138046.1, read on the forward strand.
TCTACCCATTTTTCAATTTGGTTGTTTGTTTTTTTTTTGTTGAGCTTCATGAGTTCCTTGTATATTTTGGATATTAGACCCTTATCAGAGGAACTGTTTGTAAAAATCTTCTCCCATTCAGTTAGTTGCCTCTTTATTTGTCGATGATTTCTTTTGCTGTGCAGAAGCTTTTAAGTTTCATATAGTCAGATTCCTTTATTTTAGCTTTCACTTACATTGCCTTTGGAGTCAAATTCATAAAATGCTCTTTGAACCCAAGGTCCATAAGTTTAGTACCTATGTTTTCTTCAATGCAGTATTGTGTCAGGTCTTAGGCTTAAGTCTTTGATTCATTTTAAATTAATTTTGGTACATGGTGACAAGTAATAGTCCAGGTTCATTCTTTTGCACGTGGCTATCCAATTCTCCCAGCACCATTTTTTGAAGAGGCTGTCTTTCCTCCATTGTATGTTTTTAACTTCTTTGTCAAAAATTATCTGTCCATATTTATGTGGTTTTATTTCTGGGTTCTCAATTCTATTCCATTGGTCTTGTGTCTATTTTTCTGAAAATACCATGCTGTATTGATTATCGCAGCCCTGTAGTACAAGCTAACGTCAGGGAGTGCGATACCTCCAGTATTGTTCTTTTTTCTTAAGATTGTTTTGGCTATTCGGGGTCTTTTGTGGTTACAAACAAATCTGATGATTTTTTGTCCTATTTCTTTAAAAATGCCATTGGGATTTTTTAAAGGTGGGGATTGCATTAAATCTGTATATTGCTTTGGATAATATGGCCATTTTAACTATGTTGATTCTTGCAATCCATGAGCACAGAATGTCTTTCCATTTCTTTGTGTCTTCTTCAATTTCTTTCAAAAATGTGTTATAATTTTCAGCATATAAGTCATTCACATCCTTGGTTAAGTTTATTCCTAGGTATTTTATTCTGTTTGCAGCAATTGCAAACTGAATTGTTTTTTGTATTTCTTTTTCTCAGATTTAATTGTTAGTATATAGGAATGCAATGGACTTTTGTACATTGATTTTGTAGCCAGCAACTTTACTCTATTCGTTCATTGTTTCTGATAGCTTTTGGGTAGTCTTTAGGGTTTTGTATATATAGCATCATGTCATCTGCAAAGAGTGATATTTTAACTTCTTCATTCCCAATCTGGATGCTTTTTATTTCTTTCTCTTGCCTGATGGCTCTGGCAAGGACTTCTAACACTATGTTGAAAAGCAGAGGTGATAGGGGACAGCCCTGTCGTGTTCCTGAACGTAGAGCAAAGGCCTTCAGTTTTTCACCATTAATTATGAGATTAGTTGAGGACTTGTCATATATGGCCTTATTATGTTAAGGTGTTTTCCTTCTATACTTATTTTATTAAGTGTTTTAATCATAAATGGATGTTGTATCTTGTCAAATGCTTTTTCTGCATCAATTGATACAATCATATGATTTTTCTCCTTTATATTGTTTATGTGATGATTCACATTGATGGATTTGTGGATGTTGAACCATCCTTGTGCCCAAGGGATGAACCCCACTTAGGCGTGGTGAATGTTCTTTTTATGCATTGCTGTATCCGATTTGCTAGAATTTTCTTTAAGATATTTGCATCAGTATTCATCAGAGATATTGGTCTGTAGTTTTCTTTCTTTGTGTTATCCTTACCAGGTTTTGGTATCAGGGTAATGTTGGCCTCATAAAATGAGTTAGGAAGTACTGACTCTTCTTCAATTTTTTGGAAGTGTTTGAGCAGGATTGGTATTAGGTCCTCTTTGAAGGTTTGGTAGAATTCACTAGTGAAGCCATCTGGTCCCGGACTTTTGCTTTTGGGAAGGTTTTGGATGACTGATTCAATTTCATTACTGGTGATCGGCCTGTTTAGATTTTCCTGTTCTTCATGATTCAGCCATGGAAGGCTATATGTTTCTAAGAACTTGTCCATTTTTTCTAGGTTATTGAATTTGGTGGCATATAGTCCTTCATAGTATTCTTGCGTGATCCTTTGTATTTCTGTGGTGTCCATGATAATTTCCCCTTTTTCATTTCTGATTTTGTTAGTGTCTTCTCTCTTTTTATCTTAGTCAGTTTACCTAAGGGTTTGTTGATTTTGATAATCTTTTCAAAGAACAAGCTCTTTGTCACATTAGTTTTTTCTACTGTCTTTTTGTTCTCTATTTCATTTAGTTCTGCTCTGATTTTTGTTATTTACTCTCTTCTGCTGACCTTGGGTTTCACTTGTTCTTCTTTTTCTAGTTCTTTAAGGTGTAACATGAGGTTATTTATTTGGGATTTTTCTTGTTTCTTGAGATAGGCCTGTAATGATATAAATTTCCCTCTTAAAACTGCTTTCGCTGCATGACAAAAATTTTGTTAGGATGTATATTCATTATCATTTGTTTCTATGTATCGTTTGATCTCTCCTCTAATTTCTTCTTTGACCCAGTGGTTCTTTAAAAGTATGTTGTTTAATCTCCATGTATTTGTGTTTTTTCCTGCTTTCTTTTTGCAGTTGATCTCCAATTTCAAAGCTTTGTGATCAGAGAATATTCTTGGTATGGTGTCAATCTTCATAAGTTTGCTGAGGCTGATTTTATGTCTCAATATATGGTCTATCCTTGAGAATGTTCCATGTACACTAGAAAAGAATGTATAGTCTGATGTTTTAGGATGAAGTGCTGTATATATGTCAATTATGTCCATTTCATCTAATGTGTCATTAGGGCTGCTATTTCGTTATTTATTTTCTGTTTGGATGATCTATCCATAGCTGTTAACGATGTATTTAAGTCCCCTAGTATAATTGTGTTTTGGTCAATTTCTCTCTTTAGTTCTGTTAGTGGTTGCTTGGTATACTTCAGTGCTTCCTGATTGGGGGCATAAATATTGATGACTGTTATGTCTTCTTGTTGTATAGTCCCCTTTACCATTATGAAATATCCATCTTTGTTTCTTGTTACCTTTTTCACCCTGAAGTCTGTTTCATCTGATATCATTATGGCTACCCCTGATTTTCTCTGGGTACCATTTGCTTGGAGTGTCAATTTCCACCCTTTCACTTTGAGTCTATGCTTGTCCTTGTAGCTGAGATGTGTCTCTTGGAGACAGCATATGGTTGGGTTTAGTTTTTTGATCCAATCTGCTACTCTGTGCCTTTTCATTTGTGAGTTCAGTCCATTGACATTTAGGGTGATTATTGTTACTTAATGATTTCCTGTCATTCTATTTTTAGTTTTCTGGTAACGCTGTGTCTTTATTGTTTCTTTTCCTTTTTGTTGTTGTAAGTTATTCTGTGTGTTCGTATTCTATGATGTTTCCCACTGTTTCTTCTTTTATTACAGTATATATTTCAGTTCTGAATTTCTTTTAAGTGGTTATCCTTAAGTTCATGTAAAAGAAAGTTTGATATTTAGAGTATTCCATTTTCTTCAGCATGCTTACTTTCTTCATTTCCATATTTCGGTTCAGGCCTTTACTCTCCCCCTTTTTATGTTGCCACAAATTGTCCCTGTTGATGGTGGTCGAATAGCCTCCTTTAGTTTTTCTTGTAGTGCAGGTCATGTATTAGAAAATTCCCTCAGCTTCTGTATGTCTGAAAAGGTCTCTATTCTTCCTTCATATCTAAAGGATATTTTTGCTGGATATGTTATTCTTGGCTCATAATGTCTCTCTTTCAATAATTAGAATATTTGTTTCCACTCCCTCCTGGCTTTTAGAGTATCTGCTGAAAAATCTGATGATACAAAGAAATGTAAATAAAAACCACAATGAGATATCACCTCACCCCAGTTAGAATGGCTATCATCTACAAGAAAAATAGTAACTAGTGTTGGAGAGGCTGTGGAGAAAAACAGAACACTAATACACTGTTGGTGGGAATGCAGATTGGTGCATCCACTATGGAAGGGAGTGTAGATGTTCCTCAAAACATTATGAATAGAATTACCATATGACGCAACAGTCCCTCTCCTGGGTATCTACCCAAAAAATCAGAAAACATTTACACATAAAGACAAGTGTGCTCCAATATTCACTGCAGCATTATTTATGGTGGCCAAGACATGGAAACAACCAAAATATCCTTCGATAGATGAATGGATAAAGAAGTTGTGGTATATATACACAATGGAATACTATTCTATGGTAAGAAAAGATGAAATAGGACCATTTGTGACAACATGAATGGATCTTGAGAGTGTAATGCTAAGCAAAATAAGTCAGACAGAAAAAGCAGAGAACCCTATGATTTCACTGATATGTGGTATATAAACCAAAAACAACAAAAGAACAAGACAACCAAATGAGAAACAAAACTCATAGACATAGACAATAGTTTAGTGGTTACCAGAGGGTAAGTTGGGAGGGGATGGTAGATGAAGGTAAAGGGGATCAAATATATGGTGATGGAAGGAGAACTGACTCTAGGTCGTGAACACACAATGGGATTTATAGATGATATAACACAGAATTGTACACCTGAAATCTATGTAACTTTACTAACAATTTTCACCCCAAAAAACTTTAATTAAAAAATTAAAAATAGATAAATAAATGAAAATCTGATGATAACTTAATGGGTTTTTCTGTGTGGTAACTGTCTCCTTTTCCCTGGCTGCCTTGACCATTCTTTCTTTGTCCTTAATTTTTGACAGCTTCAATACAATGTGCCTTGCAGAAGGCATGTTGGGATTGAGATAATTGGGTGTTCTATTTGCCTTTTGGATTTGAGGATCCAGTTGTTTACACAAGTTTTAGAAGTTGTCATCGACTCTTTGTTTGAATATACTCTCTTTTCCGTTCTCCTTTTCTTGTCCTACTGGTATGTCCGTTATTCTTGTATTGTTCTTTCTGATGGAGTGAGAAAGATCTTGTAGAGTTCTTTCATTTCTTTTAACTCTCAAGTCTCCCTTTTCTTCCATCTTATCATTTCCATGTTTCTATCTTCAATGTCACTGACTCTGTCTTCCATCTTGTGACCTCTATTTCCTAAATTGACTATTTCATTCTGCATTTCTTTTATTGAGTTTTTAATCTCCAGAAATGCTATTTTGTTCTTTTTTAAAATTTCAATCTCTTTGGTAAATGTTCATTTTGTTCTTTGCATGTGTTTCAGAATTCATTAAAGTGCCTTTCTCTGTTTTCTGGTATCTCGTTCTCTGTTTTTTTGTTTGTTTGTTTGTTTTTTTGAGACCTGCAACCTTGAATTCTCTGTGATTTAAGTCACATATTTTCACGTCTTTAAGTTCATTTTCTGGATAGTTTCCATTTTCTTTCTGAGCTGTCTTGTCACCTTGGTAACAATTGATAGAAATTGATAAATTATTATTGCTCTTTTTTTAAATTAAAGTTTACTGGGGTGGCAATGGTTAGTAAAATTACCTAGGTTCAAGTGTACAATTCTGTAATACGTCATCTGTATATCATGTTGTGTATTCACCAGCCAAAGTCTGTTCTCCTTCCATCACCATATATTTGATCCCCTTTACCCTCATCCACTGTTGCATTACAGCTGCCAGTCTGTTTGCTCCTCTGCGCTCTTCCCAGGATTTCACAAGGGAGTGCCTCAGCAAACTGAGGCCTGAAGGAGAGATATCAGAAAAGCTCCTTTGAGGGGAAGTCTCACCAAACTGACACTCGATGGAATTATATAAGTCCATCCCCTTCAGTGTATTCCTTGGAGAGGTGGTCTGTGTGAAGGCAAAGTTCAGGCTGGAACACAATGGAAACTTTAAGAAAGACAGCCAGGAGGCTACTAACACAAAGACCTTGAGATTAACAATCTTTTACCTCTTTAGGAGTTTAACAATAAAAACTATGCGTTGGCCTGATTCAGGGTTCAGTCCCTGAGGCTGTTCCCCTTGGCCCCATATGTTTCACTCTATTTGTGGCTACTGTCTTTTCTTAACCCTGCGCCGCCCTTCTCCCTCCCCACAACCCTCGTCATGCTGGACGCGACAATCTACCACCCGCCTACCCTCTTATCCTCCGGTACCACTAAATTACGGTCTATGTCTATGAGGTTTTGTGGCTTTTGTTTGTGGGGTTCTATTATTGTTTTCAGCTTTATGTACCACACGTCATGAAATAATAGTGTTCTCGACTTTTTCTGTCTGACTTGTTTCACTTAGCATAATAACCTCAAGATCCATCCATGTTCTCACAAAGGCAATATTTCATCATTACTTATTTCACTTAGCATAATAACCTCAAGATCCATCTATGTTCTCACAAAGGCAATATTTCATCATTTCTTATGGCAGAACAGTGTTTTATTTTACATATACATTAATGATTGGATAAAGAAAATGTGAGGTATACATATACATATGTATATGTATATCTCACATCTTTTTTTTCCCTCACTTAATAGAGTTTTTTTTATTAAATTTATTGGGGTGACAATTGTTAGTAAATTTACATAGATTTCAGGTGTACAATTCTGTACTACATCATCTACAAATCCCATTGTGTGTTCACCACCCAGAGTCAGTTCTCCTTCCATCACCATATATTTGATCCCCCTTACCATGATCACACACCCCCCAACCCCTTACCCTCTGGTAACCACTAAATTATTGTCTGATCTCACATCTTCTTTATCCAATCATCTGTCAAAGGATACTTTACTTGTTTCCATTTGGTGGCCACCGTAAATAAAGCTGCAATGAACATTGGAGCACACATATCTTTACAGATTAATGTTTTCAGATGTTTTGGAGTATATACCCAGGAGAGGAATTGCTGGCTCATATGTTAACTTATATGAGGGACTTTCACATTGCCTTCCATGATGGCTGCACCAATCTGCATTTCCACCAATACTCTATGAGGATTCCTTTTCTCCACAGCCTCTCCAACACTTGTTATTATAAAAGATTCCAATAGCCAAAGCAATCTGAGGAAAAAAGAATAATCCTTGAGGTATCACACTCCCTCACTTCAGATTATACTACAGAGCAACAATAATCAAGAGTATGGGAGGAGAAATATTCAAAATAGAGGCGTGAGGTGAGCCTCTGTAAAGCTCCCCTGGAATTTACAAGTAATCGAACAATAACTCCACAAAGCACTCCATGTACAGTAGACAGGCAAGATGAAGAGGTCCACTACTGAATTCACCTAAAGGTGGGCGAATCCCACGAGCGGTGGAGGAAGCAAGGGAGAAGGGCGGAGACGGAGACGTGCTGGTACAGGACGCAGACCTACCTCAGTGCTCCGAGTTCGCTGCATCCCGGAACTACTGCAGCTGTGGGAGAGGAAAGAACTCGGACTGCTAGGGATCCGCTTATGGCCCACAGGGCTGAGAGGGCAGCATACAACACGGCTGAACCCAACATTCACGGCAGAGACCTCGAAAAAAAGACTGAGGGAAGAAGGCTGAAAACGGTGGTTTAAGCCATCACTGCTAAGAAGAGTACGGAAGCCTTAGACACAGAGACTAGCCACCCCCTCCTTACCCTCCCGACCTTGCCCTGCCCCAGCCTGCCTGGTGTTAGAAGCAAAAGAGTAGCAGTGTCAGATCAAAACATTTGCTGTTCTAAGAACTGTGGACCACACACACACATTTTCAGCCCAAATAGTTCCGGCAAAGGGGAGGGAACTGTCGAAGCAAGACTGGCTCTGGTAGTGGTCACCGCCATTGCTCTGGGCTGCCTCCCACAACTCACCCCACCCCAGGCTCCACCTAGCTTGGCGGATCCCTGCAGGAGTAAACAGAACTGCTGAAAAATACCAGTTCTGAATCTGGTGCAGGAAGACCTTTGTAACTTCAAAAGCTCTCCGAATACCCACATGGAAACTGCGCCCTGTGACCCAAGCGAACTATTAACAGAGGAGAAGCCCGTTTCCCAGGTAATAACCCCATTGTGTGAAAAACTGGAATAGTCCAGAGAAAACATAGCACTACCATGCGAGAGAGGGAAAAAAAGGCCGCAGTCAGAGTGAAAATAAAACATTCTACCAACAAGTATTGGAAAAGAAAAGAAAGACGTCCTCTTATCAACATGTTGCAGAAGCCACTCCTATAGATGTCTAGGAGGAGAAATAATAAAAAATAATTGCCAGGCATATCCAAGGCAACAAGAGAGCTGAAACAAAGTGAATAGTCTCCAGAACAGGAACATAAACATATGGAAATATGTGACTTAAATGACAGACAATTCAAGATTGCAGTTCTGAAAAAAATCAATGAGATACAAGAAAACACAGAAAGGCAATTTAATGAATCAGAAACAGAATCAAAGAACAACATGAGGATATTACACATGAGATTGAAATTTTAAAAAAGACCCAAATAGAATTGCTGCAAATAAAGAACTCAATAGAAGAAACTAAGAATGAAATAACCAGCTTAGGTAGCAGAGTTGACCAGGTGGAGGAAAAAATCAGTGACATCGAACATAGAACCTGGAAATTACACAGATGGAAGAAGAAAGAGACTTGAGATTAAAAAGAAATGAAAGAACTGTACAAGACTTTCTGAATCCATTAGAAAGAGCAATATAAGAATAATAGGTATACCAGATGGAGAACAAAGAGAGAAGAGAACACAGAATATATTCAAACAAATTGTTGCTGAGAACTCCCCAAACTTGTGGACGGAATGTATCCTTGAATCCAAAAAGCAAATAGAACACGTAATTACCTCAATCCCAACAGGCCTTCTTCAAGGCACATTATATTGAAGCTGTCTAAAATCAAAGACAAAGAAAGAATCCTCGAGGCAGCTAGGGAAAAGAAGACAGTACCCTACAAAGGAAAGCCCATTAGATTATCATCAGATTTTTCAACAGAAACTCTACAAGGAAGGAGGGAGTGAAACCAAATATTCAAACTATTGAAAGAGAGAAATGATGAGCCAAGAATAATATATCCAGCAAAGATATCCTTTACATATGAAGTAGGCATAAAGACCTTTCCAGACATACAGAAGCTTAAGGAATTTTCTAATAAACAACTTGCACTACAAGAAATACTAAAGGAGGCGATTCAACCACTGTCATCACAATTTGTGGCAACCAAAACCTAAAAAGCGGGAGAGTAAAGGCCAGAATCGGAATATGGAAATGGAGAATGTAAGTGTGCTGAAGAAAATGGAATAGTCTAAATATCAAACTTTTATTTACATAACATTAAGGGTAACCACTCAAAATAAAACCCAGAACTGAAATATAGACTGTAATAAAAGAAAAAACAAAGGGAAACATCATAGAATACCACCACACAGAAATAATAGACAACAACAAAAAGGCAAAGAAACAATGGAGACAAAGCCTTACCAGAAAACAAAAGATAGAATGACAGGAAATCCTCACATATGAACAATCACCCTAAATGTAAATGGACTGAACTCACCAATAAAGAGACACAGAGTAGCAGATTGGATCAAAAAATGAAACCCAACCATATGCTGTCTCCAAGAGACACATCTCAGCCAGAAAGACAAGCATAGACTCAAAGTGAAAGGGTGGAAATTGACACTCCAAACAAATGGTACCCAGAGAAAATCAGGTGTAGCCAAAACGATATCAGATGAAACAGACTTCAGAGTTAAAAACATAACAAGAAACAAAGATAGACATTTCCTAATGGTAAAGGGGACTATACAACAAGAAGACATAACAGTCATCAATATTTATGCCCCCAATCAGGAAGCACTGAAATATACCAAGCAACCACTAACAGAACTAAAGAGAGAAATTGACCAAAACACAATTATACTAGGGGACTTAAATACATCGTTAACAGCTATGGATAGATCATCCAAACAGAAAATAAATAACGAAATAGCAGCCCTAAATGACACATTAGATGAAATGGACATAATTGACATATATACAGCACTTCATCCTAAAACATTAGACGATACATTCTTTTCTAGTGTACATGGAACACTCTGAAGGATAGACCATATATTGGAACATAAAATCAGCCTCAGCAAATTTAAGAAGATTGAAATCATATCATGCATATTTCATGAACACAAGGCCTTGAAATTGAATATCAACTGCAAAAAGAAAGCAGGAAAAAACACAAATACCTGGAGATTAAACAACATACTTTTAAAGAACGACTGGGTCAAAGAAGAAATTAGAGGAGAGATCAAAAGATACATTGAAACAAATGACAATGAAAGTACATCCTACCAAAATTTGGGGGATGCAGCGAAAGCAGTTTTAAGAGGCGGTCCCCTATCACCTATGCTTTTCAACTTAGTGTTGTAAGTCCTTGCCAGAGCAATCAGGCAAGAGAAAGAAATAAAAGGCATCCATATTTGGAATGAAGAAATTAAATTATCACTCTTTGCAGATGACATGATGCTATATATAGAAAACCGTAAAGACTCCACCAAAAAACTATTAGAAACAATCAAGGAGTACAGTAAAGTTGCCGGCTACAAAATCAATGTACAAAAGTCTATTGCATTCGTATATACTAACAATGAAATCTCAGAAAAAGAAATACAAAAAACAAATCCCTTTGCAATCGCAGCAAAAAGAATAAAATACCTAGCAATAAACTTAACCAAGGATGTGAAGGACCTATATGCTGAAAACTATAAGACATTTTTGAAAGAAATTGAAGAAGACACAAAGAAATGGAAAGATATTCCGTGCTCATGGATTGCAAGAATCAACATAGTTAAAATGGCCATATTACCCAAAACAAGATCCAGATTTAATGCAATCCCCATCAACATCCCAATGGCATTTTTTAAAGAAATACAACAAAAAATCATCAGATTTGTTTGGAACCACAAAAGACCCTGAATGGCCAAAGCAATCTTTAGAAAAAAGAACAATACTGGCTTTAGCTTGTACTACAGGCCTACAATGATCAAAACAGCATGGTATTGGCAGAAAAACAGACACATAGATCAATGGAATAGAATTGAGAACCCAGAAATAAAACCACATAAGTATGGACAGATCATTTTTGACAAAGAAGCTAAAAATGTACAATGGAAGAAAGACAGTCTCTTCAATAAATGGTGCTGGCAGAATTGGATAGCCACATGCAAAAGCATGAAACTGGACTGCTATCTGTCACCGTGTACCAAAATTAATTCAAAATGGATCAAAGACTTAAGCATAAGACCTGACACAATAAACTGCATAGAAGAAAACATAGGTACTAAACTTATGGACCTTGGGTGCAAAGAGCATTTTATGAATTTGACTCCAAAGGCAAGGGAAGTAAAAGCTAAAATAAAGGAATGGGACTATATGAAACTTAAAACCTTCTGCACAGCAAAAGAAACCATAGACAAAATAAAGAGGCAACAAACTGAATGGGAGAAGATTTTAGCAAACAGTGCCTCCGATAAGGGGCTAATATCCAAAATATACAAGGAACTTGTGAAACTCAACAACAAAAAAAGGACAACCCAATTGAAAAACGGGCAGAGGACCTGAAGAGACATTTCTCCAAAGAAGACATACAAATGGCAAATAGACATATGAAAAAATGCTCAACATCACTAATCATCAGAGAAATGCAAATGAAAACCACAGTGAGATATCACCTCACACGAGCTAGAATGACTGTCATCAAGACAAATAGTAAGAAGTGTTGGAGAGGCTGTGGAAAATAATGAACCTTCATACACTGTTGATAGGAATGCAGATTGGTGCAGCTGGTATGGAAGGCAGTGTGGAGGTTCCTCAAAAAATTAAGAATAGAGTTACCATGTGATCCAGCAATCCCTGTCCTGTTTATATACCCTAAAAATCTGAAAGCATTTATCCGTAAAGATATGTGTGCTCCGATGTTCATTGTAGTTTTATTTACAGTGGCCAAGACATGGAAACAACCAAAGTGTCCTTTGATATACAATTGGATTAAGAAGATATGGTATGTACACACTTTGGGATACTACTCAGCCATAAGGAAAGACGAAATAGTGCCATTTGCGACAACATGACTGGATTTGGAGATTATTATGCTAAGCGAAGTGAGTCAGACAGAAAAAGTTTATAACCATATGATTTCACTGATATGTGGTATATAAACCAAAAAGAACAAGACAAACAAATGAGAAACAAAAACTCATAGACACAAACAATAATTTAGTGGTTACCAGAGGGTAAGGGGGTGGGGGGTGGGTGATGAGGGTAAAGGGGATCAAATATATGGTGATGGAAGGAGAACTGACTCTGGGTGGTGAACACACAATGGGATTTATAGACGATGTAATACAGAATTGTACACCTGAAATCTATGTAAATTTACTAACAATTGTCACCCCAATAAAATTAATTAAAAAAAAAAAAAAAAAAAAAAAAAGAAGCTGTGGTACATTTATACAATGGAGTATTACGCAGCCATTAAGAAGAAAGAAATCTTATCATTTGCAACAACATGGATGGATCTAGAGAACATTAATTATGTTAAGTGAAATAAGTCAGAAAGAGAAAGACAAGTACCATATGATCTCACTTATATGCGGAATCTAAAGAAAAGAATACGTGAATGAACTAATCAGAGACAGTTTTGAGGACACAAAGAAAAAACCGAGAGTTCTTAGATGGGCGGGAGTGGGGGGGGGGTTGGGGATAAGGGGAACGGTGAAGGGATTGGGAGGCGGCTGGTGGCCGCAAGATGGCCTCAGGGTTTTTTGGAAATTAATTTGGGGAACTTATTCAATAATGTTGTAGGGGTTTTGTCGGGTATCCGATGGGCATGCGTCCTATTTGGGAGACCACCTCAGGGATGGTGTGGATGCCTGATCGTGGCGTTGTGCACCAGAGGCTAAACATCAATGAATGCCAACTATAATTTTATGTGTGTGATGTGATGGCTTGGTGTGAGGTCGGAGGGATGGTGGGTGGGGGGAGGGGGGTTCACAGTGTGAGGGATGTAGATGGTGGTCGTCTAAGTATTACCTTATCTTGTACACCTGAAACTAATAAAAATAAATAAATAAATAAATAATTAAAAAAATTAAAAAAAAATAAAAGTGAAAACAAAAAATAAAGAAACAGGGGTGGCCGGTTAGCTCAGTTGGTTAGAGTGCAATACTCGTAACACCAGGGTTGCCGGTTCGATTCCCGCACGGGCCAGTGCGAGCTGCGCCCTCCACAACTAGATTGAAACAACTGCTTGACTTGGAGCTGATGGGGCCTGGAAAAACACACTTAAAATAAATAAAAGATTTTTTTAAAAAATAAACAAATACTCATAGACATAGACAATAGTTTAGTGTTACCAGTGTGTAAGTGGGGGAGGGGTTTGTAGATGAGGGTAAAGGGGATCAAATATTTGGTGATGGAAAGAGGGTTGACTCTGGGTGTTGAACACAAAATGTGCTATATAGATGATGTATTAGAGCATTGTATACCTGAAATCCGTGTAACTTTACCAACAAATCACCCCAGTAAACTTTAATTAAAAATAAGTTCTTCTACGTTTTTGATTTATTTTTGCTAGAGATAAAATAATAATCCATGCTGTAGAAAAACTTCTGAAGTACCGTTGATGCTGGGAATTACTCTTCTCAAAGCCAAAAATGTTTTAGCTCTAAGAGGCCTTTAAAATCATAGTTCAGTCTACTTCTTTTCTGCTTATTCATTTATTCTGTTCTTGAGATTCCACACATAAGTGAGATCATATGGTGTGTGTCTTTCTCAGTCTGACTTATTTCCCTTAGCATAATATTCTCTAGGTCAATCCATGTTGTTGCAAGTGGTAAGATTTCATTTTTTATGGCCAAATAATACTCCATTGTATAAATGTACCACAATTTCTTTATCCAATCATCTATTGATGGGCATTTCAGTTGTTTCCATATCTTAGCTACAGAAAAAAACTAATGGTTGCTAGATGGGAGGGGGGATGGGGAGAAGATGAAGGGGTTAGAGAGTACAAATTGGTAGTTACAATACAGTAATGGGAATATGAAATTCACTATGGGGAATATAGTCAATAATAACATTGTAAAGATAATGGGCGGCTGAATGGCTCAGTTGGTTAGAGCGAGAGCTCTCATCAAGGTCGCTGGTTCAATTCCCATATGGAATGGTGAGCTGTGTTCCCTGCAAGTAAAGATTGAAAACAGCGAGTGGACTTGGAGCTGAGCTGTGCCCTCTACAACTAGATTGAAAGAAAATGACTTGAAGCTGATGAGTCCTGGAGAAACACACTGTTCCCAAAATTCCCCAATAAAAGTTTTAAAAAGAATGTTTATGTAGGGCGCCAAATAGGTACTGGATTTATCAGGAGGATCACTTCATATATTATGTAAATGCCTGACCACTGCACTACACACCTGAAGCTGAAGTAGGATAACACTGAATGTCAACTACAGTTATACAGATAGGTAGATAGATTGTTGTAGATATAGATATATAGATTCAAGGGATGTAAAGTACAGCATAGGGAATATAGTCAATGGTATTTTAACAGTTATTATGATGTCAGAGGGGTAGTAGATTGGGGGGTTATCATTTTGTGAGGGGTGTAAATGTCTAACAATTATGTAGCTTTATATACCTGAAACTAAAAAAACAAAAGTAAAAAAAAGAACTGGAAACTTTGCAACATGGGATAAACAAACAAACAAACAAACAAATAAATAAATAAAATCACTAGTTCAAATGTCTTATTTTACAGATGAGGAGACCTAGCCATAGAGAAAGAAAATTATTTGTTTTTAAGTTGCTCAACCAGTCAGAAGTGGGACTGATTTCCAATGTACTTCCAATTTGAATTTACTCCTCTTTTCATGATTCTTAGCTACTGTCTTTTGAAAGGAAAAGAAGAGTTGTTATGAGATTCATAAGAATCTAAAATTTTTATCTCAGTAAAAGAATACAATAGCCTGACTTGGCTTGGATGGTCTGGCTTTTGGAACCATCATATCTACCATACTCAGCAGCAAAGCAGCTTGGACTTCAAGATACCTGGTTTAAGAATTGTAGGAAAAGGTAGAGTTTGTGAGCGGTTTTTTGAACTGCTTCCAAATCACCATTTCCTTCTAACTACAATGTTACCTCACACAAGATTCCCGTTGCAAGTCTGTCTGGGGTATGAAAAACCGCTTTACTAAAGAGGAACTGATTTATACGAGGTGTGAGCAAACAATACAGTGAATATTTAAATAAAAAATTTATTACAGTAAAAGACACATTTTCATTAATCCCCCTCAAAATATTCTCCCTCATTTCGAACACACTCATTTCATCATTCTTGCCACAGTTGAAGGGAAACTTGCTACTTTGCTGCTGAGTATGGTAGATAAGATGGTTCCAAAAGCCAGACCATCCAAGCCAAGTCAGGCTATTGTGTTCCTTTACTGAGATATAAAATCTTCAGATTCTTATGGATCTCATAACAACTCTTCTCTTCCCTTCAACAGTTCTGAAGTATTTCTGGAAGTTCACTTTCGTGTCTTTAGTTGTGCTATCATGGCTGCCTTGATGTCCTGAATTGATTCAAAATGTTCACCTTTCATGGTCATTTTGGCTTTGGGGAAGAGCAAGAAGTTGCATGGTGCCAGATCTGGTCAATAAGGTGGATGAGGACACACTGTAATGTTTTTATTTGACAGAAATTCCCATACCAGAAACGATGTGTGACACAAAGACTTTCCATTGTGATCATAAAATATGGTGAATGCTGCAGCCAAGTGCCATCCAATGGAAAGGCAGGGATCTTCAATACAGGAAGCAACATGTCAAAGCTTAGTAACAGTGTGTGACAAGTTTCAACTTGTTTAGTGCTGTCAGTCAGGTGTGAGCTACAGTTGAGAGAAGGTGTGTTTTAAATTGTACCATAAATCATCTTCCATCAGGACAACACTCCGTGTCACACATTGCTTCTGGTATGCAATTTCTACCAAATAAAGACATTAGGGCATGACTTCATCCATCTTATTCACCAGATCTGGTACTATGCGACTTCTGGCTCTTCCCTAAAGTCAAAATGACCATGCAACATAAACGTGTTGAACCGATTCAGGACATCGAAGCAGCCATGACAGTGTAACTAAAGACACTCATGGAAGAGGACTTCCAGAACTGCTTCAGAAGTGGCAAGAATGATGAGATAAGTGTGTTCAAAATGAGGGGCAGGATTTTGAAGGGGGTTAATGGCAATGTGTCTTTCACTATAATAATTTTTTTTTTATTTAAACATTCACCGTATTTTTTACCACACCTCATAGATGTATTGGTTATTCTCCTGTACCACCTTCCCAAATCCATTAAACTTCTTTCTCTTTCCAATTGCTGGTTGCACCAGCAGTGGCTGTGTTATTTTGTGACTGCAGCTCCTGCTTAGTGGTCCCCATCTCCTTCTACAGATCCCAGTTCTCCAAGGCTTAAAGTGAGAGCTTCCTACTGTTCTTAGTCTCTTGTACCTCCCCATTCCTTCTTAGTTCCCTTAATCCTGCCAAAACCTTTGTAAATAGTCCCTACATTACATTTTATTCAGAATCCAAGTTGAGAGTGTATGTCCCATTTCTTCTGGTATCCTGGCTGATACACAAGCCTCTCTACATCTTTCCCAAATAATACCTTGAATTGTATTGAGATGTTATGTCATATCCATTAGGAAGATAAAAACAGGCACATTGTGCCCCACAGAGAAAGTTGGCCTCTCAAGATTCTTTGGAAATAACTAGATATCCCTATTTGTATATTTTAACCTCCATATATTGCTCTTGGCAGAAAATAAACATCAAATATTTGTGTCATATAGACAGTTAATCTGTAAACAACTGAGAGAACCAGGTGTACACATTGTACCAACAGGCTTTCATCTTAATAAGACTTGAATACAATGCAACAATTTCAGTGTGTTGTGCAAAACTCACTGAAGTAGAATGCATCCATGTAGCTATTTCCATCAAGAATCGTTCTTAGACAGTAGCTGGAAAAATAGGCTTTTTAAGTGAAAAATATCCATAGTATTCCCTGAAGGTGGTCGTGCTTCTCTAGGGACTTTAGAGTATCTCTACCATGCTTTATTAACATGGAGAGATAGGGAGAGTCCTAAGTATGAACCCAAAGTTTACCAAGGCCAAGGAGAAGATAATTTGCTCCTTCTGGACATTAGGAACTTAATCTAGCCATTTTGTCACAAATTTATATATATATATATATATATATATATATATATATATATATATATATATATATATATACATACACACACATATGCTACATGTATATATATTACATATATATGTATATGCGCATATATATATATATATATATATATATATATATATATATATATATTAGCTAACAGAACAACTACACACACACAAATACACACATCTACTGAGTTCCTTTAGGGATACTCTATAGTCTCCCTCTCTACTTTGAAGCTTTTTTTAGCGACATGTCCCTGTGTAAAGCCCTTTCACACAATCGTGGAATGTCTGATCTGGGTGTGAGATATCGTGGAGATGAACCCCCTAGTTAATGCATAGACAAAAAAATCACTCCTGACACCCTCAACACCTGATAATTGCTCTAAATGTTCCTCATGGTCATTCTTCCAAACCATTGCAACAGGCTCTTAACTCATAAAGTCACTTTTCAATGTTTTAAAAACAAATATACACACACACCAAAAGCTTTGATTTTCCATTCAAAATAAAGTTCAAATCCCATGCAAAGTCCTTCATAATCTAGCCCCTTCTGAACTCTTCAGACTCTTCTCTCACACTTTTCCCATTTCAGTTCTGGGGTCCAGCCTCACAGTGCTCTCACACCTCTGGGTTCTGGCTTATACTATGCTTTCTCTCCCTCTCTTCTTCCCTAGTCTGATCTAATTGCTATCTTCAGGTGTAAACTTAGCTTAGATGTCACCTCTTCCAGGAAGCCTTCTCTAATACCCCAAGTTTAAGTTGGGTGACTGTTTAATATGCTTCCATACTTTCCTACAAGTTCTCTTTTTCAGTGCTTATTATAGCTTAATGTAAAAATCTATTTGTCTGTCTCCCCTACTAAACTAGAAGTTCCTCAGGAATGAGAACCTAGATTTTTATTAAATCCAAAGCTCCTAGCACAGTGCATGTGAAAACGAGCGTCCTGATTTAATGTATGATTTTGATTTTAATATGTAGCCCCAGCACTCTATTCAGTTTCTTCACAGCATGCCCTATAAGCCTTATCCTTTTCCCTTACTAGTCATTAACTCCCTGAGGCAGTCAGAAACAGTGGCCATCCCTTGACTAAGGGTCACAAGGTATGGATTTCTGTTAGGCTAAAGATAACATCTTCACCTAAGCTATGTTTCAGCTCCTGAGCCCTAAGGTGGAATGAGCCCCTGGCTACTTTCCCATGAAATCAGACAGAGGGACGCCAGAACAGACCGCATAGCTGCCCTCAAGACCTGAAGAAATAATTTGTTACCCTTACCTGACCTCTGATCAATCAGTTCCCAACATGACCCTGAACCTCTAACGCATGGTGCCTTGTGATTTTGCCCTATATAATCTGTAACCTACATGCCATCGAAGAGTTCGAGCTATTGAGCATTAGCTTCCTGTTATTTATTATGAATGGGTGATGCCTTTTATGATAAAATAGCCAATCTTTTTTCACTGCAATTCTCAGTGTTTAGTGTTTGGCTCTGCTAGCACCAGGTGGAGGAACTCTTTCTGTTTGGTAACATATGGTATATGGAAAGTGTGCAAAAAATGTTTATTAAATTAAAGAGATAATATCTGCTTTCCTGTTGGCTTTTTACTTATTTAACCTGCCTTCTAGGGACACATAGTCCCATTCTTAGGTCAATATGGTAAGTTGCAGGGCAGCATCTTCGAGAAACGGTCTTACTCCAGCTCTAAGTCATCTCTGTTCCCTCTAAATACCACTGTTGTTTTGAGCCACTGCATAGCAGGTCCTTGTTGGATTCAGACTGAACTAATACTACAGATACATTTCTGAGTGTATTCAAAGCACAGGGAATTAATTCTTTCATTCATTCAAAAATATTTATCCAGAGCTTTATATGTAGGGCACTGTTCTTTCTAGGTTTTGAAGATCCAGCACAGTTAATAAGACACAACAATCCTTGCCCTCATGGAGTTTATTATCCACATGGAGAGAGATTAGCTATAGATAAACTCTAACAGGATTGGTGAGAATTTACATTCTTTACATCTAAATCTGTCTAGACTTCTGAAATGCTCCTGGCTTTCTGGGCCACCTCAGAGAAAAAGATAATTAGTGAGATAATGCAAAGGTCTTGTGGATAAAAAAAGGTCTGTGGAAATTAACCTCACAGAATAATTTGATCACAAATTCCTAATTGGGAAGGTCATGGTGGGTAGTTACACTCCAGGCATATAACTTCTTTAGTAAAAGGTTTATCTTTGCCTTAAGCAAGCCCTGTCTATTGTTTCTGTGCATCTAAGTCAATCCAAATTTGAAATGCCTCTTTTCAGACCCCTCCTTCTAAAATCTTAACTATCCCATAATCTGACCACCTTGCTTTCTTACCACCTTCATGTAATCTTTACATTCCTTCCTTAATCTCAAATGCATAAAAGAAACTGCAAACTTATTCTCAGAAGCATTTGAGATTTTCCTTCCTGGCATTGTCCTCAGTTTGGCTCAAATAAATTCTTATAAAAAGTTTTCACAGGTTTGGATATTCTTATGTGGACAGTCAGTAGCATGTAACTCTGAGGACAAACAAAACTGACTAATATTCCCTTCTCCCCAGGATCCCTTTGAGTAAAAAAGTAAAGCAACTAACATTGCCCAAAGCTACTCTTTGGCAAGAAGTTTAAGTGTACTCAATCATCCTGAGACAATCTCCAGCTATTTAAAAATGGAAAGAAAAGGTAGTTTTCCTTGTGCAAAGGCATTCACCAAAATGGAGGGCAAGGGTTGTAGAGTAGGGAGGGAGAACATTTCATTCTATGATGGATGACTAAAGATAATTTAGATTAATAAAGGGATATGGGCACCAGGTGACTTATTTAAATATTACATAGATATTAAGTATAACAAGGATCAGTAGATATAACAAAGTTGCCTTGAGCAATTACTATGTGTTGGACATTGTACCAAATTGAGAGAGGCATGCAACACTGAATAAGACTCAGCCCATGCCCCCATCCTCTTACATTTAGTTGTAAAGCAGCAGACAATAGAACAATCCTAATAGTTCCCACTCTCTCTTTGACCTCATCTGTTACCTTTTTCCCCCTTTCTCACTTCAATCCAGCCCACTGTGATGGCTTGCGCCACTTCTGGGTCTTTGTACTTGCTGTTTCTTCTCCCATGATGTTCATCCTTCAGGTATTTCTGTGGCTCACTCCCTCACTTCCTTCAGGATTTTGCTCAAATATCACCTTACCAGAAAGGCTATCTATAAGCACCTGATAGAAAAAAAAAAACAAAAAAAATCCATCACATTCAGGGTTTTATCTACACTTAACATTTTATGAAATTCTATTCAATTATTACCTGTCTCCTCCAACTGGAATGTAAACATGAAGTAGATACTTGGTCTGTTTTGTTTATTTCTGTCACCAGCACCAACAACAGTGCCTAGCACCAAGTAGTATTTCAATATTTGTTGAATGAATGATACTGTCCAGTCTTTCTAGGAACTGTGCTGGGTAATTTAGATGTATGAACTCATTTAATTTAATCTGAACTACAATATTATGAAGTAGGTAACATTCTTCTCATTTTCTAGATGAAGAAACAGAAGCACAGAGGTTAACTGAGTGCCTAATCTCTGGTACCTGTGAATATATTAACATTACATGGCAAAGAGTTATTAAGGTTTGCAGATGGAATTAAGATTGCTAATCAGCTTACCTTAAAATATCAGGGAGATTATCCTGGATTATATGGGTGGGCCCAATGTAATCAAGAGAGTTCTTAAAAGTGGTAGAGAAGTGCAGAATAAAAGGTCAAAAGTGATATGATGTGAGAACTCAACTTGCTTGTTTCACAGATGGAGGAAAGGGGCCACAAGCTAAGGAATATGGGCAGCCCCTAGAAGCTGTAAAGGCAAGGCAACAGATCCTTCCCCAGAGCCTACAGAAAGAAACAAAGCTCTAACAACACCTTGATCTTAGCCCAGTGACTCTCGTGTCATACTTTTGCCTTCCAGAACTGCAAAACAACAAATTTGTGTTGTTTTAAGCCACCAAATTAGTGTCAATTTGTTACTGCAGTAATGGAATACAAATATACTCACTTACATAAGATCAACTAGTTTATGATAAGGACATATTTTAACCAAGCTGTCTGATTCATACAGTCTGCACTGTTTCAGAGAGCACAGAAAGCTATGAAAGCTAAGTGAAAATAGAGATAATTTATAACGAGGGAATGAGCAAAGGCTTCATGACAAAGTGAAATTTTGAACTGGGCCTTGAAGTTGGTAGGACTTCAAATGATAGATATATCAGAACAGCCCAATGTCTGTCAATCATAGAATAAATAAACAAATTGTGGTGCATTCATACAATGGAATACTACTCAACAACAAAAGAAGAACAAGTTACTGTACCTACAACAACATACATAAATCTAATAGACACTTTTTTGAGAGAAAGAAACCAGACAAAACATAGTGCATACCATATCGTTGCAACAATATGAAGCCCAAAAACAGGCAAAACTAATCTGTATTGTTAGAAATCCAAAAGTGGTTTCTGGGAGGGAGGAAAATTAATTGTAATGGGGCACAAAAGAATTTTCTGGGGTGATAAAAATGTTCTTGTCTGGGATGGTAGTTAGATCACTGTCTAGAATTTTCAAAATGCATAAAGCTAAACACTTGACATTTCTTAATTTTACATGTGTTAATTATACCTTTATAAAAGTTCAGTATGAACACACATGGTAGACAAAAAAATCACTCCTGACACCCTCAACACTTAGTATATTCCAAAGAAAAAGCATAAACAGGTGTTGAGGAGTGTCATGCCAGGTGTCATGCGGGGTCTCAGTCCCACTCCCCACATAAGAATGTAGGATATGGTGAGGCCAAAAAGAAACACCAATGGAGTCACAGATAGGGGAGTCATACCACTATAGTCTTGCTGGTGGCCGGGAGAGACACACGAAGAAGGATCCACACAATCTGCAATCCACCGTCACAAACCAATCCCCTAGCGTAGCCATGGCTAATGGATAACTGGTTACAGCTGATGGCCACACAGCCACAGCTGATGGCCATCTAATAACTGAGCCAGCACCTTTCCACAGAGGCCCAGAGCCTGGAAACTGCTCTCTGGGACTCTTGTCCCACAGTGCAGTTGGCTTGGTTCTCAGTCCCAGCTGCACACTGGAATCACTTGGGGAGCTATTCCAAATACAGGTGCCAGTGCCAACCCAGAGATTCCAGTTCAGTTTGTTTGTGATGAGCCCCAAGTATCCATACTTTTATAAGCTCCCCAGACAGTTCTTATATGAAGTCAGATTTGAGAACCAGAAGCTGAGAGCACAGATGTTGTAAAATAGACAAATTGTGAATGTGCTGGAACATACGCAAAGGAGTTTTAGTTTACTTAAATGGGGATACAGATACACTGAAGGTTTTGAAACAAGACAGAAAATAATCAGAGGTGTGCATTAGGAATATTCATCACACCTGTGTCCTCTAGCGAGTAGACCTAGAGGTAGAGAGGCATTAAATTAGAAGGCTGGCCCAACTCAGTGATCCAGGCAAGAGGTAACGTGAGGCAGAACAAATGTGGTGGCTTTGGGAATGGAAGAGGAGGCAGATGCATTTCATGAGCCACTCAGCCAGTGATTTTTTAAATCTATTTAAAGAGATTGGTGACTAGATTAGATGGATTAATACATGCATTTATTCAGGTAATCTGGTATTTACTGACCATTAACTTGTAAGTCTCTAGGAATAAAGTAGAAAAAAAAAGATATGCCCTGATTTTCTCAGACTTATATTCTAATGGAAGGCACTAATATTCTAAATGCCATAGACGTTTTGGCTATATGGAGAAGGGATTGAAAGAGGGAGAGAAAATTTAAGGATGATTATGGGTCAAAAAGGAAGTCAATAGGAGGAGAGATTCCTTTTGGATAAAGGAGGGGAAGATGTCATGCAGGGTGTCATGCGGGATCTCTGGTTCTGCTCCCCACATAAGAACGTAGGACATGGTGAGGCCAAAAAGGAACACCCACGGAGCCATAGACAGGGGAGTCACACCACTATATTCTCGCTGGCAGCCGGGTTGGAGACTCAGGAAGCAGGAGCTACACGATCTGCAACCTACCGTCCACTTGTCTCTGCCAACCAACCTCACTTGCTAGCTGCACTCTGCCGTGCTAACTGCAACCTGCTCTTGCTAGCTCAGCCACCATCTTCTTGCTAGCACCCCTTTCTCTGCTAGCGTACCACGACAGTTATATTAGTGGCCAATGGCTCACTGGTTACAGCTGATGGCCAACGAGCCACAGCTGATGGCCATCCAATCACAGTTATGGCCATTTACTACCTGAGCCAGCACCTTTCCACGTGAGACCGAGAGCCTGGAAACTGCATTCCTGGCTCTGTCCCCACACTCCACCCCTATAGGGTCTCACCTCACAATCTACATGACAAGCGTCTTCCTTGAGGGGCCCTGTGCGAGGAACCTGGAAGTGAATGCAATATCCTGGACACAGTCAGGCTCTCTGGGAACAGCCAGGGTTTCTCAGGGCACCACCAGTCCTTCTGGGCACAGCCAGACTTCCTGGGCTTCTTAGGGTACCACCTGTTTCCCCGGGCACAGCCAGGTCCTCTCCAGGCACCACCACTCTCTCTGGGCACAGCCAGACTTCTTGGGCACAGCCAGGGTTTCTCACATATTCTCGACGGAAGCCGGTCGAGACACAAAGGCAAACATCCACTGGTTCCACTGCATGGTAGTAACGTTCCCAGGCAAACAGTCAAGCAGTCCATTAAATTAGGGATGGAGACCATTCCCCATAGTCCATAGTCATTCTCTAGGGCTGGGCATTAGCCTCACAATGTGTGCCCTCTCCGCAAGGTGAGGGCTCCAAGTTTCCTCCATTCTGAGGGTAAGGGCCTCAGCAAGCACTTCCCAGCCCACAGGGCCACAACAACCTTTGCTTTCTGTGGAACTACACTGGTTGGGGAGCTGTCCATGTCTTCCCACCCCTCCATGGGGGTCCAGCTCTCCAGAAGCTGCATGGCTTTTCCTATGCTGGTAGGAGAACTGTCCACGTCCTCCCACCCTCCACAGGGGTCCAGCTCTCTGGCAACTGCCCCTCCTGGTCTTCCTGAGACTGAGTGTTTATACGCACAAACTGCTCCACCACCCTTTGGAGATCTTTGGCCAGCACCGGACCCTGCTCACTGCGCCATGTGTCATGCAGGGTGTCACGTGGGGTGACACATAAGGACACAGGACATGGTGAGGCCAAAAAGGAACACCCACGGAGCCATAGATAGGGGAGTCATACCACTATAGTCTCGCTGGCGGCAGGGCTGGAGACACAGGAGCCACATGATCTGCAACTCGCCGTCCACTTGTCTCTGCCAACCAACCTCACTCGCTAGCTGCAATCCGCCGTGCTAACTGCAATCCACTCTTGCTAGCTCAGCCACCATCTTTTTGCTAGCTCCCATTTGCTGCTAGCATAGCCACAGCAGTTATATTAGTGGCCAATGGCTCACTGGTTACAGCTGACGGCCAACTAGCCACAGCTGATGGCCATACAATCATAGTTGATGACCATTTACTACTATGACCATTTACTACTATGTGAGCACCTTTCCACCTGAGGGCGAGAGCCTGGAAATTGCACTCCTCGCTCTGTCCCCACAGAAGACAAGAGGTTTGTTTTGTCTTGTTTTTACTTGTTAGTGTTTGTGGTGTCTGTGGGGACAAAGTCCCAGAGAGCAGTTTCCAGGCTCTCGGCCTCACGGGAAAAGTGCTGGCTCAGTTATTAGATGGCCATAAGCTGTAATCAGATGGCCATCCACTGTGGCTGGGTGGCCATCAGCTGTAAACAGTTAGCCATTAGCCACTAATATAACTGCTATGGCTATGCTAGGGAGTGGGTAGTTGGTTGGTAGAGAAGCGGACAGCAGATTACTAATCATGTGGTTCCTGCTTCCTATGTCTCCAACCCAGCTGTCAGTGAGAATATAGTGGTATGACTCCGCTAACTGTGGCTCTATTGGTGTTCCTTTTTGCCCTCACCAAACCCTGCATTCTTATGTCGGGAGTGGGACCAGAGACCCCACGTGACAGTGTCTGTGGCATATCTAGATAGGAATGTTTAGTAGGTAATGGAAGACATGGAACTAGAGCTTAAGAGAGAGGATGTTAGAATTACTTAAATCACTGACATTGGTTATAATTGTCAAAGTATAAAGAAAGAAGAGGAAAGAAACTAAGTCTAAGTATTCAGGAATGCCTGCCTCAATGGTCATAATAGATAATTTAAAGAGCAATAACTGGGAGAATGTGTGATATGGAAGCCAAGGAGGGAATTCGTGATGTAAAATACTGCAGTAACATTGGCAACTAGATAAGCCTGTTGAATTTGGAATTAGAAAGTCATTGACAAAAGTGCTTCATTTGAATGGGCGGACTAAAATTAAGATTAGAAAGAGTTGAGGGACATGTAGCATTCAAAATCATATCTCACTGATACCCCAGCTTCCTTGTTTTTGGAATAAGGATGCCCTAGATCCTCTTCTATCTGGTCATGAAATATTCCAAGGCATGTCTTCAAATCTGCAAAACAGAGGAGTGAACATTTAGTAAAAAGGGTATATTCCATCAGTGGCAAAACATATATGTTCATATCCTGAATCTGCCACTTATTAGCTGCATGATCTTAGATATTTTACTATTAGAACTAATGCTGCAGAGGAGTGACATCGACACAATGGTAGCATAGGAAGTTTTACAGTCACCTGCTGGCTCCAGTGGCGTCTGGCAGCTCCAATGACACCAGGCCCCCAGCAGGCTCCCGCGCTCACTCTAGCACCTGTCTCCTCCAGCAGCTGCAGACACCTCTCCGGCTCCAGGCAGCTCCCACAGCAGAGCTCCCTGCAGGCTCCTGGCCTCTGTCTCACCCAGGCACCTGCTGACTCCAAGTGACTCAAGATGGCTTCTGTGACAGCAAGCTTGCAGTAGACTCCCCAGAACCCAGGCCCTCATTACCGGCCCTCGAGCCCCAGCAGCTCAGCATGGAGAGAGCCACATTCTCCATGGTAAACAGAGAGTAAAGTGAGTACTTGATGTCACCATTGACCCAAGAGCTGGTTCACCTAAGCACCAGGCTGACTCCCACAGCCCTACTGCAGTGTTTCCCCGAAAATAAGACCTACCTGGACAATCAGCTTTAAATGGTCTTTTGGAGCAAAAATTAATATAAGACCTGGTCTTATTTTACTATAATATAGGACTGGAACTTATCTAACATAATATAATATAAGACCATGTCTTATATTAATTTTGCTTCAAAAATGCATTACAGCTGATTCTCCAGCTAGGTCTTATTTTCAGGGAAACATGGTAGTTAGCTCCCTGAAGGCTCCAGTGGCCCCAGGCGGCTCCAGCAACCACAATCTACCTCGATGGTACCAGGCTCTGGTGGGCTCTGTGAACCCAGACCCTGGCTCTCCCCGGCACTTGCCAGTTTCAGTGGCTCCAGGCAGTTCCCATCGCTCCAGGCTCTCAGAGCACCCGTGCAAACTCAAGTTCCCAGCACATCTTGGTGCCAGCCAGCTTCTGAAGTCCCAGATGGCTCAGTAGCCAGTGTAGTTCGAGGCAGCTTCCTTGGCTCCATGTTCCTAGAGGGCTCCTGTGAACTGAGGCCCCTGATTCATTTCAGTGCCTGTCAGCTCCCTTGGCCACAGTGGCCTTAGGTTCCTGGCCCACCCCAGTGAGGGCTCACATGTGAGCCACCAGACTCCCAGTGGGCTCCCATGAACCCCACCTCCAGCCAGCTCCTGTCACACCTGGTAGTTCCTGGCAGGCTCCAGTAACCCAGGCTTCTGGTATATCCCAGCAACAGACAGCCCCCATGGTCCTAGGTGAATCCTGTGGTCTGAGGTTCCCAATCAATGGCTGTGACCCTCAGCTCCAGTGGGGAACCTCTGAAGCCAGGGTCCTAGTGGGAATAAGCATCAGGCTGAGCACCACTGTCCCAGGCTTTAGACCCACCCTAACACCAGGCCGCCCAAGGATTTGAGAAGCAAGCATGCTCATGGACACCACCAGACTGCCCACCCAGAATCTCTGGACAAGCTGACTGGTGAAGGGCTTTGACTGCCAAAGCCAATCTGTAAACACTGGAAGGGTATCCATGTCTTCAAATGCACAGACACCAAAGCAAGGCCACAAGAATTATAAATATTCAAGGAAACATGACACCACAAAAGGAAACTAATAAAATTCAGTAGGTGAGAAGGAATGTGTATGGGGAAAAGATTATTGTGATTCTGGTTCAAAATAGGAAGCTTTACTTCTTGTGATTTCTATAAAATATGAATTCTAAAATTTCCCATTACCCTATTTTGCCTTATGAGAAAGAATGACTTCAGGTAATGAAAAACTAAATGTGGCTACAGGCCACTCTCACTACAGGACATTTGCAAATGCCGCAGTCTCTGTCACCACCCTCCCTCACCTAGTTAACACATACTCGTCTTTGAATTCTTGGTTTAAATATGATTTCCCCTGAGAAGTCTTCCTTGACCTTTCAGTCAAGTATATGCTTTCAAAATGCTATATGGCTCATTTTCCAGGACTTATTACACTTAAAATTTTAAACATATTTGTCTGATTATTTGATTACCATTTGGCACAGAGTAAATATCCATAGACATTTAGTGAGTAAATTAAAGAATCAATTGATTTTTGAGAAAATATGAGCTATAATAAATCATTTTCCTTTTTTTAGTAACAAATTAAAAAGACTATCTTGTATCTTATATAATAGAAACTGGTACTGTTCAAATTACTGCCGCAGAACTCCATTTTGAGAAATTCCTTCAGAGCTTATAATGTATGTTTTTTTTAACTTATTTATTCTTTGAAAATAGAAATGAGTCTTGGAAACACCAAAAGTTATCATTTGCTTATTGTGCCTTAGAGAAGACCAAATTATTGGAAAGGTGGCTAAGCAACCATATCACCATTTGGGTCCCAAACTGACCTATGTTCTTGATACGAGACTGATATTCTTATGTGGCTTATAACCTACTTCTGAAGACATTTAGCAATGGGGTTATACAAATTATTAAACAGTCCCAGGAGTCTGTGTAACTTCTTGGGTCACTGTCTTTAAAAAATCTTGGGATGTCATCAAAATGGTGGCGAGAGGTGAGCCTCTGTAAATCTCACCAGAAATTTACAACAAATCTAACAACTATAACTCCAGAAAGGACTCCCTGCACAGCAGACAGGAAAGACGAAGAGACCCACTACTGAATTCACCTAAAGGTAGGTGAATCGTGCGAACAGGAGAGGAGGGAATGGAGAAGTGAGGAGATGTAGCTACGCAGGCGCAAAACGCAAACCTAACTCGGTGCTTCCAGCTCGCTGCATCCCGGAACTACCGCAGATGCGGGAGAGGGAAGAACTCGGATGTCTAGGGCTCTATTATGGCCCTCACGGCTGAAGGAACAGCATATAACACAGCTGAACCCAACGCTCATGGCAGAGACCTCAAAGAAAAGACTGAGGGAAGAAGGCTGAAAATGGTGGTTTAAGCCCTCATTGCAAGCAGACAACAGAAGCCTTAGGCACTGAGACTAGCTGCCCCCACCCTACCCTCCCAGAGCTCGCCTTACCACCAACTGCCCGGCGCTAGAAGCGATAAAGTAGCAGTGTCAGATCAAAAGGACAGGATATTTGCTGTTCTGAGAACTGTGAACCACAGACACAGATTCGCAGGCCAACTATATCCAGCAAAGGGGAGGGAGCTGTGGAAGCAGGACTGGCTGTGGTGGTGGTCACCGCCATTGCTCTGGGCCACCTCTCACAACTCACCCTGCCCCTGGCCCCACCTATCTAGGCGGATCCCTGCAGGAGTAAAGAGAACTGCTGAAACATACAGGCTCTGAATCGGGTGAAGAAAGAGATTTGGAAATTCAAAAGCTATCCGCACCTACAAAGCAACGTGGCGCCCTATGACCTAGGTGAACTGTTAACAGAAGAGACGCCAGTCTACAAAGGAGAGGAGAGGGCAGTCTACAAGGCCAGTCTCCCATTGTGTGAGAAGCTGCAATAGTGCAGAGAAAACATACCACTACTGTGTCAGAGAGAAAAAAAAGGCTACAGTCGGAGAGAAAATAAAACATTCTACCAATAAGCATTGGAAAACAAAAGACAGACGTCTTCCTATCAACCTGTTGCAGAGGCCACTCCTGTAGATGTCTAGGAAGAGAAATAATAAATCAGTAATTGCCGTGAACAAACAAGCCTACAAGACAGCTCAGAAAGACAGTGAAAAGTCTCCAGAAAAGGACCTTAAAAATATGGAAATATCTGACTTAAATGATAGAGAATTCAAGAATTCAGTTCTGAAAGACCTCAAAGCGATGGAAGTAAACACATAAAGGCAATTTAATGAACTCAGAAACGCAATCAAAAAACATCATGAGCATTTTAAGAAAGACATTGAAATTTTAAAAAAGAACCAAATGGAATTTCTGAAGATTAAGAACTCAATAGAAGAAATTAAGAAAGAAATAACTGCTTAGGTGGTAGAGATGACCAGATGGAGGAAAGAATCAGTGACATCGAAGATAGAAACCTGGAAATTACACAGATGGAAGAAGAAAGAGACTTGAGACTTAAAAGAAATGAAAGCACTCTACAAGAACTTTCGGACTCTATCAGAAAGAGCAATATAAGAATAATGGGCATACCAGAAGGAGAAGAAAAAGAGAAGGGAACAGAGAATATATTCAAACAAATGTTAATGAGAACTTTCCCAAATTTGTGGACAGAACTGGATCCACGAATCGAAGAAGCAAATAGAACACCTAATTACCTCAATCCCAACAGGCCTTCTCCAAGGCACATTGTATTGAAGCTGTCTAAAATCAAAGACAAAAAAAGAATCCTCAAGGCAGCCAGGGAAAAGAAGAAGGTAACCTACAAAGGAAAGCCCAATAGATTATCATCAGATTGTTCAGCAGAAACTCTACAAGCCAGGAGGAAGTGGAACCAAATTTTCAAACTATTGAAAGAGAGAAATCATGAGCCAAGAATAATATATCCAGCAAAGATATCCTTCAGATATGAAGGAGGAATAAAGACCTTTCCAGACATACAGAAGCTGAGGGAATTTTCTAATATATGACCTACACTACAAGAAATACTAAAGGAGGCTATTCGACCACCATCAAAAGGGACAATTTGTGGCAACATAAAAAGGGGGAGCATAAAGGCCTGAACCGGAATATGGGAATGGAGAAAGTAAGTGTGCTGAAGAAAATGGAATACTCTAAATATCAAACTTTCTTTTACATAATCTTAAAGGTAACCACTCAAAAAAAATCCGGAACTGAAAAAAAATACTACAATAAAAGCAGAAAGAGAAGGAAACATCATAGAATACCACCAAACAGAAATAATAGACAACAACAAAAGGCAAAGAAACAATGGAGACACAGCCTTACCAGAAAACAAAAGATAGAATGACAGGAAATCCTCACGTATCAATAATCACCCTAAATGTAAATGGACTGAACTAACCAATAAAAAGGCACAGAGTAACAGATTGGATCAAAAAACTAAACCCAACCATATGCTGTCTCCAAGAGACACATCTCAGCTACAAGGACAAGCATAGACTCAAAGTGAAAGGGTGGAAATTGACACTCCGAGCAAATGGTACCCAGAGAAAATCAGGTGTTGCCATAATGATATCAGATGAAACAGACTTCAGGGTGAGAAACATAACAAGAGACAAAGATGGACATTTCATAATGGTAAAGGGTAGTATACAACAAGAAGTCATAACAGTCACCAATATTTATGCCCCCAATCAGGGAGCACCGAAATATACCAAGTAACTACGAACAGAACTAAAGGGAGAAATTGACCAAGACACAATTATACTAGTGGACTTAAGTACATCATTGACAGCTATGGATAGATCATCCAAACAGAAAATAAATAACGAAACAGCAGCCCTAAATGACACATTAGATGAAATGGACATCATTGACATATATAGAGCACTTCATCCTAAAACTATAGACTATTTATTCTTTTCTAGTGTACATGGAACATTTTCAAGGATAGATCATATATTGGGATATAAAAGAGGACTCAGCATATTTAAGAAGATTGAAATCATACCAAGCATATTTTCTGATCACAAGACTTTGACAGAGGATATCAACTGCGAAAACAAAGCAGGAAAAAATAGAAATACATGCAGATTAAACAACATACTTTTAAAGAACGACTGGGACAAAGAAGAAATTAGAGGAGAGATAAAAAGATACATAGAAACAAATGACAATGAAAATACATCCTACCAAAATTTTTGGGATGCAGCGAAAGCAGTTTTAAGAGGGAAATTTATAACATTACAGGCCTATCTCAAGAAACAAAAAACTCCCAAATAAATAACCTCATGTAACCCCTTAAAGAAATAGAAAAAGAAGAACAAGTGAAACCCAAGGTCAGCAGAAGAAAGAAAATAACAAAAATCAGAGCACAGCTCAATGAAATAGAGAACAAAAAGACAATAGAAAAAATAAAAGTGACAAAGAACTGGTTCTTTGAAAAAATTAATAAAATCGACAAACCCTTGGCTAGACTCACTAAGATAAAAAGAGAGAAGACACTAATTAACAAAATCATAATTGAAAAGGGGAAGTTATCACGGACACCACAGAAATACAAAGGATCATGCAAGAATACTATGAAGGCGCTGGAAGCTCTACCCACAGCAATCAGACAAGAGAAAGAAATAAAAGGCATCCAAATTGGTAAGGAGGAAGTAAAATTATCACTATATGCAGATGATATGATACTATATAGAGAGAACCCTAAAGACTCCACCAAGAAACTACTAGAACTGATAGATGAATTTAGTAAAGTAGCAGGATATAAAATTAACATTCGGAAATCAGTTGCATTTGTATATACCAATGATAAAATATCAGAAGGAGAAATTAAAAAAACAATTCCATTTACAATTGCTCCAAAGACTATAAAATATCTGGGAATAAATCTAACCAAAGATGTAAAAGATCTGTACTCAGAAAATTATACGAAACTGAAGAAAGAAATGAAAGAAGGCATAAATAGATGGAAACAGATTCCATGTTCATGGATAGGAAGAATTAATATAGTTAAAATGTCCATACTGCCTAAGGGAATATACATATTCAATGCAATTCCTATCAAACTACCAACAACGTTTTTCACAGAAATAGAACATATAATCCTGAAATTTATATGGGACCATAAAAGACCCCAATAGCCTCAGCAATCTTGAGAAATAAGAACAAAGTGGGAGGTATAACGATACCTGATTTCAAACTATACTACAAGGCTACAGTAATCAAAACAGCATGGTACTGGCATAAAAATAGACACATAGGTCAATAGAACAGAATAGAGAGCCCAGAAGTGAATCCATGCCTATATGCCCATCTAATCTACGACAATGGAAGCAAGAATGTACGATGGGGTAAAGACAGTCTGTTCAATAAGTGCTGTTGGGAAACCTGGATAGACACATGCAAGAAAATGAAGCTGGACCACCTCCTTACACCATATACAAAAATAAATTCAAAATGGCTTTAAGACTTAAATATAAGATCTGAAACCATAAAATATCTTGAAGAAAATATAGGAAGAAACTTCATGGACATTACCCGGAGTAAGATTTTCACTGATATATCTCCTCGCGCGAGGGAAGTAAGAGAAAAAATAAACATGTGGGATTACATCAAACTAAAAAGTTTTTTCACAGCAAAGGAAACCATCAATAAAACAAAAAGGGATCCTACTGAATGGGAAAAGATATTTGCCAATGATATATCTGATAAGGGATTAATATCACAAGTCTATAAAAAACTTACTCAACTCAACTCCAAAAAAACAAACAACCCAATTAAAAAATGGGCAGAGGACTTGAGGAGACATTTTTCTAAAAAGGACAAACAGAAGGCAAGAAGACATATGAAGAAATGCTCAACCTCACTAACCATCAGAGAAATGCAAATAAAAACCACAATGAGATACCACCTCACCCCAGTCAAAATGGCTATCATCAATAAATCAACAAACAACAAATGCTGGCGGGGATGTGGAGAAAAGGGAACGCTAGTGCACTGTTGGTGGGATTGCAGATTAGTGCAGCCACTATGGAAAACAGTATGGAGGTATCTCAGGAAACTAAAGATAGAACTACCCTATGATCCAGTAATTCCACTCCTAGGCATCTACCCGGAGAAATCCAAAACTCCAATTCAAAAATCTGTATGCACTCCTATGTTTATTGCAGCACTTTACACAATAGCCAAGATATGGAAACAACCAAAATGCCCATCGGTAGATGACTGGATTAAGAAGCTGTGGTACATTTATACAATGGAGTACTACGCAGCCATAAAGAAGAAAGAAATCTTATCATTTGCAGCAACATGGATGGATCTAGAGAACATTATGTTAAGTGAAATAAGTCAGAAAGAGAAAGACAAGTACCATATGATCTCACTTATATATGGAATCTAAAGAAAAGACTATGTGAATGAACTAATCAGAGTCAGTTTTGGGGACGCAGAGAAAAAACCGAGAGTGGTTAGATGGGTGTGTGGGAGGGGGTTGGGGATAAGGGGAAAGGTGAAGGGATTTGGAAGCAGCTGGTAACCACAAGATGGCCTCAGGGTTTTTCTTTTGAAAATTAATTTGGGGAAGGTATTCTATAATGTTGTAAAGATTTTGTTGGGTATCCGATGGACATGCGTCCTATTTGGGAGACCAACTCAGGGATACTGTGGATACCTGATCATGGCATTGTACATCAGAAGCTAAACATTAATGAATGCCAACTATAATTTTATATATATAATGTGATGGTTCAGTGTGAGGTCGGAGGGATAGTGGATGGGGGGAGGGGGGTTCACAGTGTGAGGGATATAAATGATGAACGTCTAAGTATTACCTTGTTTTGTACACCTGAAACTAATAAATTAATTAATTAATTAAAAAAAAAAATCCACAATGAGATACCACCTCACCCCAGTCAAAATGGCTATCATCAATAAATCAACAAACAACAAATGCTGGCGGGGATGTGGAGAAAAGGGAACGCTAGTGCACTGTTGGTGGGATTGCAGATTAGTGCAGCCACTATGGAAAACAGTATGGAGGTATCTCAGGAATCTAAAGATAGAACTACCCTATGATCCAGTAATTCCACTCCTAGGCATCTACCCGGAGAAATCCAAAACTCCAATTCAAAAATCTGTATGCACTCCTATGTTTATTGCAGCAATTTACACAATAGCCAAGATATGGAAACAACCGAAATGCCCATCGGTCGATGACTGGATTAATAAGCTGTGGTACATTTATACAATGGAGTACTACGCAGCCATAAAGAAGAAAGAAATCTTATCATTTGCAACAACATGGATGGATCTAGAGAACATTATGTCAAGTGAAATAAGTCAGAAAGAGAAAGACAAGTCCCATATGATCTCACTTATATGCGGAATCTAAAGAAAAGAATATGTGTATGAACTAATCAGAAACAGTTTTGGGGACACAAAAAACCGAGAGTTGTTAGATGGGCGGGGGTGAGGGGGTTGCGGACGGGGGGAAAGGTGAAGGGATTGGGGGCGGCTGGTGACCACAGTATGGCCTCAGGGTTTTTTGAGAATTACTTTGGGGAACTTATTCAATAGTGTTTGGGGATTTTGTTGGGTGTCCGATGGACACGTGTCCTGTTTGTGAGACCACCTCAGGGATGCTGTGGATGCCTGGTCATGGCATTGTACACCAGAGACTGGACATTAATGAATGCCAACTATAATTTTATGTGTATAATGTGATGGCTCGGTGTGAGGTCGGGGAGGTGGTGGTTAGGGGGAGCGGGGTTCACGGTATGAGGGATGTAAAAATAAAATAAAATAAAATAAAATAAAACTATGAAAAAAAAGATACATAGAAACAAATGACAATGAAAATACATCCTACCAAAATTTTTGGGATGCAGCGAAAGCAGTTTTAAGAGGGAAATTTATAACATTACAGGCCTATCTCAAGAAACAAGAAAACTCCCAAATAAGTAACCTCATGTAACCCATTAAAGAAATAGAAAAAGAAGAACAAGTGAAACCCAAGGTCAGCAGAAGAAAGGAAATAACAAAAATCAGAGCACAGCTCAATGAAATAGAGAACAAAAAGACAATAGAAAAAATTAATGTGACAAAGAGCTGGTTCTTTGAAAAAATTAATAAAATCGACAAACCCTTGGCTAGACTCACTAAGATAAAAAGAGAGAAGACACTAATTAACAAAATCATAATTGAAAAGGGGAAGTTATCATGGATACCACAGAAATACAAAGGATCATGCAAGAATACTATGAAGGCGCTGGAAGTTCTACCCACAGCAATCAGACAAGAGAAAGAAATAAAAGGCATCCAAATTGGTAAGGAGGAAGTAAAATTATCACTATATGCAGATGATATGATACTATATATACAGAACCCTAAAGACTCCACCAAGAAACTATTAGATCTGATAGATGAATTTAGTAAAGTAGCAGGATATAAAATTAATATTCAGAAATCAGTTGCATTTGTATATAGCAATGATAAAATAGTAATAGGAGAAATTAAAAAAACAATTCCATTTACAATTGCTCCAAAGACTATAAAATATCTGGGAATAAATCTAACCAAAGATGTAAAAGATCTGTACTCAGAAAATTATACAACACTGAAGAAAGAAATGAAAGAAGACATAAATAGATGGAAAAACATTCCATGTTCATGGATAGGAAGAATTAACATAGTTAAAATGTCCATACTGCCTAAGGCAATATACATATTCAACGCAATTCCTATCAAACTACCAACGATGTTTTTCACAGAAATAGAACATATAATCCTAAAATTTATATGGGACCATAAAAGACCCCGGATAGCCTCAGCAATCTTGAGAAATAAGAACAAAGTGGGAGGTATAACGATACCTGATTTCAAACTATACTACAAGGCTACAGTAATCAAAACAGCATGGTACTGGCATAAAAATAGACACATAGATCAATGGAAAAGGATAGAGGGTCCAGAAGTAAATCCATGCCTATATGCACATCTAATCTACGACAATGGAAGCAAGAATGTACGATGGGGTAAAGACAGACTGTTCAATAGGTGCTGTTGGGAAACCTGGATAGACACATGCAAGAAAATGAAGCTGGACCACCTCCTTACACCATATACAATAATAAATTCAAAATGGCTTAAAGACTTAAATGTAAGATCTGAAACCATAAAATATCTAGAAGAAAATATAGGAAGAAACTTCATGGACATTACCCGGAGTAAGATTTTAACTGATATATACCCTCGCGTGAGGTAAGTAACAGAAAAAATAAACATGTGGGATTACATCAAACTAAAAAGTTTTTTCACAGCAAAGGAAACCATCAATAAAACAAAAAGGGATCCTACTGAATGGGAAAAGATATTTGCCAATGATATATCTGATAAGGGATTAATATCACAAATCTATAAAAAACTTACTCAACTCAACTCCAAAAAAACAATCAACCCAATTAAAAAATGGGCAGAGGACATGAGGAGACATTTTTCTAAAAAGGACATACAGAAGGCAAGAAGACATATGAAGAAATGCTCAACCTCACTAACCATCAGAGAAATGCAAATAAAAACCACAATGAGATACCACCTCACCCCAGTCAAAATGGCTATCATCAATAAATCAACAAACAACAAATGCTGGCGGGGATGTGGAGAAAAGGGAACGCTAGTGCACTGTTGGTGGGATTGCAGATTAGTGCAGCCACTATGGAAAACAGTATGGAGGTATCTCAGGAATCTGAAAATGGAACTACCCTATGATCCAGTAATTCCACTCCTAGGCATCTACCCGGAGAAATCCAAAACTCCAATTCAAAAATCTGTATGCACTCCTATGTTTATTGCAGCAATTTACACAATAGCCAAGATATGGAAACAACCGAAATGCCCATCGGTCGATGACTGGATTAAGAAGCTGTGGTACATTTATACAATGGAGTATTACGCAGCCATAAAGAAGAAAGAAATCTTATCATTTGCAAAAACATGGATGGATCTAGAGAACATTATGTTAAGTGACATAAGTCAGAAAGAGAAAGACAAGTCCCATATGATCTCACTTATATGCGGAATCTAAAGAAAAGAATATGTGTATGAACTAATCAGAAACAGTTTTGGGGACACAAAAAACCGAGAGTTAGATGGGCGGGGGGGAGGGGGTTGGGGATGGGGGGAAGGGTGAAGGGATTGGGGGGCGGCTGGTGACCACAGGATGGCCTCAGGGTTTTTTGAGAATTACTTTGGGGAACT
Source organism: Rhinolophus hipposideros (assembly GCF_964194185.1). Lineage (NCBI taxonomy): Eukaryota > Metazoa > Chordata > Mammalia > Chiroptera > Rhinolophidae > Rhinolophus > Rhinolophus hipposideros. The sequence continues at coordinate 37,861,139 of NC_138046.1, forward strand.
TATTCAATAGTGTTTGGGGATTTTGTTGGGTGTCCGATGGACATGTGTCCTGTTTGGGAGACCACCTCAGGGATGCTGTGGATGCCTGGTCATGGCATTGTACACCAGAGACTGGACATTAATTAATGCCAACTATAATTTTATGTGTATAATGTGATGGCTCGGTGTGAGGTCAGGGTGGTGGTGGATGGGGGGAGGGGGGTTCACGGTGTGAGGGATGTAAAATAAAATAAAATAAAACTAAAAAATAAAAAAATAAAAAAAATAAAAAATGGGCAGAGGACATGAGGAGACATTTTTCTAAAAAGGACATACAGAAGGCAAGAAGACATATGAGGAAATGCTCAACCTCACTAACCATCAGAGAAATGCAAATAAAAACCACAATGAGATACCACCTCACCCCAGTCAAAATGGCTATCATCAATAAATCAACAAACAACAAATGCTGGCGTGGATGTGGAGAAAAGGGAACGCTAGTGCACTGTTGGTGGGATTGCAGATTAGTGCAGCCACTATGGAAAACAGTATGGAGGTATCTGAGGAATCTGAAAATGGAACTACCCTATTATCAAGTAATGCCACTCCTAGGCATCTACTCGGAGAAATCCAAAACTCCAGTTCAAAAATCAGTATGCACTCCTATGTTTATTGCAGCAATTTACACAATAGCCAAGATATGGAAACAACCGAAATGCCCATCGGTAGATGACTGGATTAAGAAGCTGTGGTACATTTATACAATGGAGTATTACGCAGCCATGAAGAAGAAAGAAATCTTATCATTTGCAACAACATGGATGGATCTAGAGAACATTATGTTAAGTGAAATAAGTCAGAAAGAGAAAGACAAGTCCCATATGATCTCACTTATATGCGGAATCTAAAAAAAGAATATGTGAATGAAGTTATCAGAAACAGTTTTGGGGACACAAAAAAACCGAGAGTTGTTAGATGGGCGGGGGGAGGGGTTAGGGATAAGGGGAAAGGTGAAGGGATTAGGAAGCAGCTGGTAACCACAAGATGGCCTCAGGGTTTTTTGAAAATTAATTTGGGGAAGGTATTCAATAATGTTGTAAAGATTTTGTTGGGTATCCGATGGACATGCGTCCTATTTGGGAGACCACCTCAGGGATACTGTGGATGCCTGATCCTGGCATTGTAAACCAGAAGCTAAACATTAAGGAATTCCAACTACAATTTTATATATATAATGTGATGGCTCAGTGTGAGGTTGGAGGGATAGTGGATGGGGGGAGGGGGGTTCACAGAGTGAGGGATATAAATGATGAACGTCTAAGTATTACCTTGTCTGGTACACCTGAAACTAATGAATTTAAAAAAAAAGTTTTTTTCACAGCAAAGGAAACCATCAATAAAACGAAAAGGCATCCTACTGAATGGGAAAGGATATTTGCCAATGATATATCTGATAAGGGATTAATATCACAAATCTATAGAAACTCACTCAACTCAACTCCAAAAATCAAACAACCCAATTTAAAAATGGGCAAAGAACTTGAGGAGACATTTTTCTAAAAAGGACATACAGATGGCAAGCAGACATATGAAGAAATGCTCAACCTCACTAACCATCAGAGACATGCAAATTAAAACCACAATGAGATACCACTTCACTCCAGTCAAAATGGCTATCATCAATAAATCAACAAACAACAAACGCTGGCGTGGATGTGGAGAAAAGGGAACACTAGTGCACTGTTGGTGGGATTGCAGACTGGGGCAACCACTATGGAAAACGGTATGGAGGTATCTCAGAAATCTGAATATCGAACTACCCTATAATCCAGTAATTCCACTCCTAGGTATCTATCTGGAGAAATCCAAAACTCCAATTCAAAAATCTTTATGCACTCCTATGTTTATTGCAGCACTACACACAATAGCCAAGACATGGAAACAACCCAAATGCCCATTGGTAGATGACTGGATTAAGAAACAGTGGTACATTTATACAATGGAGTATTACGCAGCCATAAAGAAGAAAGAAATCTTACCATTTGCAACAACATGGATGGATCTAGAGAACATTATGTTAAGTGAAATAAGTCAGAAAAGAGAAAGACAAGTACCATATGATCTCACTTATATGCAGAATCTAAAGAAAAGAATAAGTGAATGAACTAATCAGAATCAGTTTTGGGGACAAAGAGGAAAAACTGAGGGTTGTTAGATGGGCGGGGGGGGGGTGGGGATAAGAGGGAAGGTGAGGGGATTAGAAAACAGTGGTTAACCACAAGATGGCCTCATGGTTTTTGAAAATTAATTTGGGGAATGTAATCAATAATGTTGTAAAGATTTTGTAGGGTATCCGATGTACACATGTCCCATTTGGGAGACCACCTCAGGGATGCTGTAGATGCCTGATCACGGCACTGTACACCGGAAACTAAACAATAATGAATGCCCACTATAATTTTATATATATAATGTGATGGCTTGGTGCGATGTTGGAGGGATAGTGGATGGGGGGATGGGGGTCCACAGTGTGAGGGATATAAATGATGAACGTCTAAGTATTACCTTGTCTTGTACACCTGAAACTAATAAAAATAAACATTAAAAAATTATTTTAAAGAAAGAACAAAACAAACAAACTCATAGATACAGAGAAAATTTTGATGGTTGCCAGATGGGAGGGGGTTTAGGGGTGGGAATAAAACAGGAAGGGATTAAGAAGGACAAATTGGTTGTTACACAGTAGTCATGGGGATATAGGGTATAGGGTAAGAAATATAGTCAATAATAATATTGTGTATGGTGTCAGATGGGTACTAGATCTATCCTTGTGATAGACTGGAGAGGTATTGGGAGCAGGTTGAAAATGGTGAAAAAATTAAGAAATACAAATTGGTAGTTACAAAATACACAGTCATGATGGTGTAAATTAAAGCCAAGGGAATATAGTTAACAATATGATAATAACTATACAGTGCCAAGTGGGTACTAGATTTTCAGAGTGATCACTTCATTAGTTATATAAATGTCTAATCACTATGTTGTAAACCTGAAACTAATATAATATTGTATTTCAACTTTAATTGAAAAATAAAAATATTGTTAAAGAAAAAAACAGTATGCAAAGTTTCAGAAATGCAATCGTTCCTCTCTCCTTTCTGGAGCAGCATGAGCATGTTATCAGGCTGAAGGTGATAGGTTTATTTGTAAACAAATATCAGTTTTTACTTAATGGCAAAGATGAAGTAATATGCCATCAAAATATTTGCCAGATGGGGTAAATGTGTGCCAGTGAGGAAAGGAGCCAAAGATACTAAGGATGAAGAGATAGAAAAAATAAGAAAAGAACAAGGTACGGTAGTAAAGATTTGAAGAGGGAATGTATGCATTCCAGGCAAGATCACAGACCTGGAAAGGGGTGTGCCTGTGCATAATCCATTCAGAAGATAATCTGAGGGGGTGGATCAAGTGGAAGAAGATCAGGAGTAAGTGGCTTGCACTGAAGCAGAGACTTTGCTATGAAACTCCTTGGATACAGAGTCTGGAACCATCTCACCAAATGTGTGCTGGAGTAGTGAATTTGCATAAAGTTGAATTTGTATAAACTTTTAAAATACGTTCCTGAAATGCAAGAACGCCTTAGTCAATACCTGTGTATCTCTTTTTAAGATAAATGATGATGAATTTACTAACTCAGAGCTTGAGGTGAATCCCAGTGATATTTCTGATCTTTTGAGGGGAGAAGGCAGCTGCTGTTTGAGCATAAAGTTCAGAAACAATAAAAAGCAGAATGCTTTTCCCTCTTGACCACTTGCTCCTGCATTGACCCAGTGTAAATTACAATCCTTCTACTTGGAACATCCCCGACCTAACCAAATCACCCTTTGATTATTTTAGTTAATTTACCCTGTCTTGTAAATGACCATTTCTCTTCCTTCTCAGATCTCTGCTGTGCTCTCCTGCAAGTTCCTTGTCTCAACACCTACATGAGGTGAAAATAAAGACATCAAAATCCTGTTGGCCACTTATTAGCTATTTCCTTATAGTGTCTCCAGGGATCTTGGGAGAGGTATTAAAAGATGGAGACAGAGACTGAAATGCCTGGTTCAAGTGAGGTTTAGGGATTTTCTGCCTTTCACTCAAACTCATGGCTCTTGTTTCTACATACAATTGGCAATTTTACTGAATGAGTTCTTTTGCTTTCTTTCTTCCCTAGCACCTAGGAATGATGTTTGACAGTATGGCAATAGGGGTGGTGTAAGCCATCGGAAAGAGCATCAGCTGGAGCCAAGCTGACTTGAGTTCAAATTCTGACTCTGCCACTCTGGCACTCACACTGGCGTGCAACTGAAATTAAGCCAATCAATGTCTCTAAACCTGTTTTGTCATCTCTATTATGGAGATAACACTTAGTTCAAAGGGTCATTATGATGTTTAAATGAAATAACATAAAGGCATGCAACAGTGCCTATCACAGAGTAAGTACTTAACATTGTGAACTACTGTTACTTATTATGAGTTCATACCCTTCTTGACTTCTTGGGAAGATTTTTTCCTATTATCCTATTTTATCCTATCCTATCCACTCTCTTTCTAGAATTCTAGACTTCCTTCCCTCATCTAAATTACTTTCACAGTGCCTTGCACATAAGTAAGCCTACAAGTGATGGTCAAGAGAAGGGTTCTATCACTGCTTTTTATCTTGGTGTGTTTCTGTATTAAACCCTGTTGATCACTCATTATGACTCACACTATTCCTTCACTGACATCTTATTCTTTGCCTTACTTAATCATGTCTTGACCTGCTCCTTCACTTTCAAGGGTATGCCTCCACACCTTATTCCTAACATCTGTCTTCTTCTCCAGCAACAGACATAACTCTCTCTACATCAAATCGAATTTTTCATCCCTTCTAAATTACGCTTATCTAACATATTTCCTGTGCAAAGCTTGCAATGCCTAGTTCAAGTTTTTGGTGGGGTCTGGATCATGGTAGGTGCTGAAGACATTGTAGCAAATTAAATGTCTAAGAAAGTCCTTGTCCACAAAAGAACTTATGATTTCTTTGGAGAAATGGAACAAACATGAAAAATAAATTCCATAGACAAGGATTCAGCATCACATGTGTACAGGGCCCTTGACATACAGAGTAGTCTAAGAACTCTGGTTGCTGTTCTGCTAGTGAGGAGACAGAATGGACACAGCAATAGAAGCAAAGCAACATCACTTATGTAGTGTCAAATATAGAGAAGTATCAAAATGGATCAGAGCACAGAAACAATCACCAAGGGTGACTATTCAGGCATTACTTCTTGGAGGAAGTGGAACCTGACTTGAACTTGAAGGTAGGTATAGTTTAGGAAAATCACAAAGAGGAGGAGGGTGTGTAGGGCATTCCAGACTGGGGAGCAGTGTGAACGAAGGTGTGGTGTCAGGAATGTTGCAAGCTGTTTGGAGATAATCATTGTTTTGTTGAGCAGCAGCTGACAAGCAAGATTTTACCTGGCCTTGAATGCAAATCTAAGGAGCTTATATTTGATCCTATGACGGTGTTTCACAAAGCTCCAGAGCTCCTCAGAAGAGACCTCACATTCTAAAACACAGAGACTTCAATTCACAGCATGTGAGGAAGAAAGAAGGTGATGAGTGGGAGAGCTAAGCAGGCAGAGATCTAGGCCCCCCATTTCTATATAAAACTGATTCCACTTTCTCTACTTGACATATTGAGGGATCGTGTAAGAAATTCTGCTGCTTAAAAAATTGAAAATCCCTTTGAAGTCAAATTCACAAAATCATCTTTGAACCCAAAGTCCATAAGTTTAGTACCTATGTTTTCTTCTATGTAGTTTATTGTTTCAGGTCTTATGTTTAGGTCTTTGATCCATTTTTGAGTTAATTTTGGTACACAGTGACAGATAGAAGTCTACTTTCATTCTTTTGCACTTGGCTTTCCAATTCTCCCAGAACCATTTATTTATTTTTTAAAAAATATTTTATTGGGGAAGGGGAACAGGACTTTTATTGGGGAACAGTGTGTACTTCCAGGACTTTTCTTCCAAGTCAAGTTGTTGTCCTTTCAACCTTAGTTGTGGAGGGTGTTGTTCAGCTTCAAGCTGTTGTCCTTTCAGTCTTAGCTGTGGAGGGTGCAGCTCAGCTCCAGGTCCAGTTGCCATTGCTAGCTGCAGGGGGTGCAGTCCACCATCCCTTGTGGGAGTCGAACTGGCAACCTTGTGGTTGAGAACCTGCACTCCAACCAACTGAGCCATCCGGGAGGCAACTCACCTCAAGGTGCCGTGTTCAATCTTAGTTGCAGGGGGTGGAGCCCACCATCCCTTGGGGGATTTGAACCGGCAACCTTGTGGTTGAGAGCCCACTGGCCCATGTGGAAATCGAACCAGCAGACTTTGGAATTAGGAGCACGGAGCTCCAACAACCTGAGCCTCTGGTCCAGCTCCTCCCAGAACCATTTATTGAAGAGTGTGTCTTTTCTCCATTGTATGTTTTTGGCCTTCTTTGTCGAAAATTATCTGTCCATATTTATGTGGGTTTATTTCTGGGTTTTCAATTCTATTCCATTAGTCTGTGTGTTTGTTCTTCTACCAATACCATACTCTTTTGATTATTGTTGCTCTGAAGTACAAGCTGAAGTCAGGAAGTGTGACACCTTTTTTCTTAGGATTGCTTTTGCTATCCAGAGTCTTTTATAATAACAAGTGTTGGAGAGGCAGTGGAGTAAAAGGAACCCTGATACACTGTTGGTGGGAATGTAGATTGGTACAGCCACTATGGAAGGCAGTGTGGAGTTTCCTCAAAAAATTAAGAATATAATTACAGTATGACCCAGCAATCCCTCTCCTGGGTAACTGCCAAAAAAAAATGAAAACATTTATCCATAAAGATATACATGCTCCGATGTCATTGCAGCTTTTTTTATGGTTAACAACGAAAGTGTCCTTCGATAGATTATTGGATAAAAAAGAAGTGGTATATATACACAATGGAATACTATTCTGCCATAAGAAATGATGAAATAATGCCATTTGTGACAACATGGATGAATCTTGAAATTTTTTATGCTAAGCGAAATAAGTCAGACAGAAAAAGTCTAGAACCGCATGATTTCACTGATATGTGGTATATAAAACTGAAAACAACAAAGGAACAAGACAAACAAATGAAGAAACAAAAACTCATAGACACAGACAATAGTTTAGTGGTTACCGGAGGGTGGGGATTAGGCAATTGGTAGATGAGGATAAAAGAGATCAAATATATGGTGATGGAAGGAGAACTGACTCTGGGTGAGGAACACACAATGTGATATATAGCTGATGTAATACAGAATTGTACACCTGAAACCTATGTAACTTCACTAACAATTGTCACCCCAGTAAATTCTAATTTACAAAAATGAAAATCACTGCTGTAGATAATAAAAGCCATTAAAGAGTTTTGAGCATAGAATATTAGAAATAGCACCTAAAAAGTTTAGTGTATCCAGTATGTGACCAAATTAGGAATCCTATTTAAACATCCCTGACAAAAAACAACAACAACAAAAAAAACATCCCTGACAGTCTTTCTTTAAAAATTATTCTTTTGCCAGGAATATCACAACTTTACATGACTTTACATTCAACTAATTCAGGAGATCTTAACACGGACTCCACAAATCCCTTAGAGGTACCATGAACTATAGTAAGAAAAAAAAGTATATCTTCATTTTCACTAATCTCTAACTGAAATTTACCATTTCTTTTATTATCAATATAGGCAACAAACCCTAGTAGTATTGTCACTAACCAAAAACCACAAATCTTTTCAAACCACTTTAAAAGCATTGCAGATATCTTCAATTTAAACAGTATTTTGATTACTATATTTCAATATAATTCATTCCTTGTGTAATCTTATGCATTTTATTTTATGCACTTAAAAACATTATTCTGAGAAGAGTTCATAGGCTTTACCTGATTTTCAAAAGGGTACAAGGTACAAAACAGTGTTATGAATCTGTGTTACATTTATGCAGTTGTTTTCTGTTGATCTAGAATTTATCTTCCTCTAACATCTTCATTGTTCCCACATTTCCTTATACAGCTACATAGAATAAGTATAATACTACTTCCATGTGGCAGTCTATCAAATATTTGAAGACAACTATCATGTGTCAATAGGCTTTTCTTCTTGAACTAATCATCCCACATTTTTTCATCTGTCCCTCAGAAGATACACCAGTGGGTCCCTCCATCATTCTGACCTGCTTTCGTGACAGGCTTCACATGACCTGTCTTCCTCATTTCTTCCTCTTAATGCATGGTGGTTGTACCTGAACAAACACTTAGAAAGGAAATTTTAAAGGCAGGAATTGGACTCTTTCTCAATAGTCTCAGTACTGCCTGCTGCCCCAAGTTACAATAACCTGAGTCCATGGACTGAGATATAACCTAATGTGGTCATTTACTCTTCCCATTTACAAACATCCCGGGACACAGAAGAGGTGAAGCTATTTGAGACAGTATACTAAAGTGATTAAATGGGGCAACACAGGTCTTTGTTTGTATCCTATTTCTTCTATGTATTAGTTGTGCGACTTTGGGACAATTATTTAATCTGTGAAACTCAGTTTTTTCATCTGTAATATGGATGCAATAACTGTGCTTACTTCATAAATTTACATTGATTAAATGAGGTAATGCTTATAAAATACTTAGCACGGTGTCTGGTATACACTTGCTAATGTCAGTCAAAATAAGATAAGCATTACCCTCCTCCTTATATCACCTGGACTCTTGGCACCTCCTTCTCATCTCCATTTCACCATGGCTTCACTTCCTCTTTCTAGATCCATAACTTAAATGTGTTCCCTGCCAAGTCTCACCATTCTTATTGCAAGGCTTGTCGAAGACCCACCTCCTCTTTAGATGTTCATTATCTCTTGAATCCCTACAGGAATTTTAAGGAAACAAGCCACTGAGGCAGAAAGTTATTTCTAACTAGTTTCTGTAGAAGTGTGCTGGGTGTTATCAGCCTTGAAAATTAGGGCTACATCCCTAATGAACTTCCTCTTATTTTCGCAATTTAAAATCACACTTTCAAATCCACTTATTGAACCTATTTATCAGTTTACTTCTTCCCTCCTCACCATAGAGCGAGTCCTAGGAAAGTTCTCAGAAGGACAATAGTGGAAGAGATAGGAGAAGATCTCCTAGAAATGTGAAATGAGACAGGTAAGACAAGCAATACAAACATTTTCAGCCTGTATCACTTTAAGGTAACAAGTTTCCTAAATTCAAATTCCACCATGCAAAACAGTACACCATTTCATTTCTTTCATTGGCTTTAAAGCTTCCTTCAGTTTTAGTTAGATGTCCTCTTATTATAGGGTCCCATGGTTTGCATGGAAATGCTGTATATCATTGGTTTATCCTAACAGGATTTTGGTTATTTTCATGTACAGGGTTTGCTCTTCCAAACAAAACAATCACAATCATTTTATTCTCTGCTCAGTTTGTGAATTTTCTATAATGTCTAACACAGTGCTAAAGGCTGTCTCCATGCTCAGCAAAACTTTTAAAAGACCCTATAATCAATCAACCAAGAATTGAATGTCCCCTCTAAGCTATAGCATGGTTAGATGTTGAGGTAAGAGTGGAGTGGGAATGGCATGGGTAGCAAAAGGTACCCATGCAACGGAGACCCTAACCTCCAAAATGCTTACAACTTTTTTAGGAGAAGAAACAAAGCAAATATGAAAAATAAATATTATACATATTATAGGCAGTTTCCTTTCCAAATTGAGTTATCTTCGTGTGGATTTTCTCTTCAAGTCCTAAACATCAGTCAGTATAATTAAAATATCCTTCCATCCCTTTCTAACAAGCCAGGTTTCTCTCACTATTGCTAAGTTCCCACTCATGCTCACACTCTTGCTCTCACTCTCTCTGTATCTCCTCCTACTGTTAACCACAATTCACCCAATTAAAGTTCCTCTGATATATCTTAAAATAAAAATCTATGGTGCATATCAGTCCACATTAGTTCCATTTTCTTATAACTCATTTTGAAAAGTACCCCCCTTAGTGTGCAAATCTCAGTGAACTTAGGAAAACACAAAATTTCAGGATTTAAATTTTGCTACTATATTTTAGGAGCCATTTGTCTTTTTTAGTATTAAATTTATTGGGGTGACAATTGTTAGTAAATTTACATAGATTTCAGGTGTACAATTCTGTATTACATCATCTATAAATCCCATTGTGTGTTCACCACCCACACTCAGTTCTCCTTCCATCACCATATATTTGATCTCCCTTACCCTCATCACCCACCCCCCACCCCCTTACCCTCTGGTAGCCATTTGTCTTTTTTAATAGGCTAATTAATTCAAACAAATGAATCTGCTATTTTGGGGGAATACTTATTGGAGCCTTTCTTTTTTTAATTAAACATTATTGGTGTGACAATTGGTAGTAAAGTTACATAGATTTCAGGGGTACAATTCTCTAATACATCGTTTATAAATCGCATTGGGTTTTCACCACCCACAGTCAGTTCTACTTCCGTCACCATATATTTGATCCCCTTTAACCTCATCTACCATCCTCCACCCCCTTACCCTATGGTAAACACTAAATAATTGTCTGTGTCTATGAGTTTTTGTTTCTCATTTATTTCTCTGGTTCTTTTGTTGTTTTTGGTTTATATACCACATATCAGTGAAATCACATGGTTCTCTGCTTTTTCTGTATGACTTATTTCCTTAGAATTATATTATCGAGATCCATCCATATTGTCCCAAATGTTCCTATATCATCGTTTCTTACCGCTGAATAGTATTCCATTGTGTATATATACCAAAACTTTTTTATCAAATCAACTATTAAAGGACATTTTGGTTGTTTCCATGTGTTAACCACCGGAAAGAAAACTGCAATGAACATGGACCAAACGTGTCTTTACGGATAAATGTTTTCAGATTTTTTGGGTAGATAACTAGGACTGGGATTGCTGGGTCATACGGTAATTCCATTTGTAATTTTTTTTTTTTTTAGTTTTTTTTTTTATTTCATTTTATTTTTTTTTATTTATTAGTTTCAGGTGTACAAGACAAGGTAATACTTAGACGTTCATCATTTATATCCCTCACACTGTGAACCCCCCTCCCCCCATCCACTATCCCTCCGACCTCACACTGAACCATCACATTATATATATAAAATTATAGTTGGCATTCATTAATGTTTAGCTTCTGGTGTACAATGCCATGATCAGGTATCCACAGTATCCCTGAGGTGGTCTCCCAAATAGGACGCATGTCCATCGGATACCCAACAAAATCTTTACAACATTATTGAATACCTTCCCCAAATTAATTTTCAAAAAAACCCTGAGGCCATCTTGTGGTTACCAGCTGCTTCCAAATCCCTTCACCTTTCCCCTTATCCCCAACCCCCCCCCACACCCATCTAACAACTCTCGGTTTTTTCTTTGTGTCCCCAAAACTGTTTCTGATTAGTTCATTCACATAGTCTTTTCTTTAGATTCCATATATAAGTGAGATCATATGGTACTTGTCTTTCTCTTTCTGACTTATTTCACTTAACATAATGTTCTCTAGATCCATCCATGTTGCTGCAAATGATAAGATTTCTTTCTTCTTTATGGCTGCGTAATACTCCATTGTATAAATGTACCACAGCTTCTTAATCCAGTCATCTACCGATGGGCATTTCGGTTGTTTCCATATCTTGGCTATTGTGTAAAGTGCTGCAATAAACATAGGAGTGCATACAGATTTTTGAATTGGAGTTTTGGATTTCTCCGGGTAGATGCCTAGGAGTGGAATTACTGGATCATAGGGTAGTTCCATTTTCAGATTCTTGAGATACCTCCATACTGTTTTCCATAGTGGCTGCAATAATCTGCAATCCCACCAACAGTGCACTAGCGTTCCCTTTTCTCCACATCCACGCCAGCATTTGTTGTTTGTTGATTTATTGATGATAGCCATTTTGACTGGAGTGAGGTGGTATCTCATTGTGGTTTTTATTTGCATTTCTCTGATGGTTAGTGAGGTTGAGCATTTCTTCATATGTCTTCTTGCCTTCAGTTCCATTTGTAATTTTTTGAGGAACCTCCACACTAACTTCCATAGTGGCTGCACCAGTTTGCATAACCACCAACAGTGAATGAGGGTTCACTTGTCTCCACAGCCTCTCCAACACTTGTTACCATTTGTCTTGTTGATGATAGCCATTCTGACTGGGGTAAGGTGATATCTCATCATGGTTTTTATTTGCATTTCTCTGATGATTAGTGATGTTGAGCACTTTTTATATGTCTATTTACCATTTGTATCTCCTCTTTGGAAAAATGTATCTTCAGGTCCACTGCCCATTTTTCAATTGGGTTGTTTGTTTTTTTCAGTTTCATGAGTTCCTTGTATATTTTGGATATTAACCCCTTATCAGAGGCAATTTTGCAAAAATCATCTCCCATTCAGTTTGTTTTGTCAATGGTTTCTTTTTCTGTTCAGAAGCCTTTAAATTTGATGTAATCCCATTCGTTTATTTTAACTTTCACTTCACTTCTCTTTGGAGTCAAATTCATAAAATGTTCTTTGAACCCAAGGTCAATAAATTTAGTAACTATTTTTTCTTCTATGCAGTTTATTGTTTCAGGTCTTATGCTTACATATTTGATCCATTTTGAATTAATTTTGCTACATGGTGATAGACAGCAGTCCAGTTTCATTCTTTCGCAGGTGGATTGCCAATTCTCTCAGCAGCATTTATTCAATAGGCTGTCTTTTCTCCATTGTATGTTTTTTGCCTCTTTGTCAAAAATTATCTGTCAGAGGAGATCAAAATGGCAGAGTGAGGTGAGCCTCTATAAGCTACCCTGGAATTTATAACTACTCGAACAACAATAACTCCACAAAGGACTCAATGCACAGCAGACAGGCAAGACGAAGAGGCCCACTACAGAATTCACCTAGAGTTGGGCGAATTGCGTGAGTGGAGGAGAGGGAAGGGACAAGGGCCGGTACAGAGCTGCGCAGGCACAGGACGCAGACCTAGCTCAGTGCCCCAAGCTCGCTGCATCCCACAACTACCGCAGCTGTGGGCAGGGAAGAACTCAGACTGCTAGGGCTCCACTTATGTCCCAAAGGCCTGAGGGGGCAGTATATAACATGGCTGAATAAAATGCTCACGGCAGAAACCTCAACTAAAGACTGAGGGAAGAAGGCTGAAAACAGTGGTTTAAGGTCTACCTGCCAAGCAGAGAATGGAAGCCTTAGGCACTGAGACTAGCTGCCCCCTTCCTACCCTCCCAGAGCTCACACAGCCCCAACCTGCCCAGTGCTAGAAGCAAAACAGTAGCAGTGTCAGATTTAAAAACAGAATATTTCTCTTCTGAGAACTGTAGACCGCAGAAACAGATTCGCAGACCAACTAGTTCCGGCAAAGGGGAGGGAACGGTGGAAGTAGGACCAACTGTGGAGATAGTCGCCACCATTGCTCTGGGCCACCTCTCACAACTCACCCCACCCCTGCCCCACCTCCCTGGGCGGATCCCTGCATGAGTAAACAGAACTGCTGAAACATACAGGCTATGAATCTGGTGCAGCAAGAGCTTTGGAACTTCAAAAGCTCTCTGCATACGCACACGGACAATACATCCTGATACCCAGGTGAACTATTAACAGAAGAGAAGCCTGTCTCCCAGGGAATGCCCCCATGGTATGAGAAGCTGGTATAGTGTAGGGAAAACATAGCACTACGGTGTGAGAGAAAAAAAAATCTACCAACAAGTACTGGAAAACAAAAGAAAGACCACTTCCTTCAAAGACCTGTTGCAGAAGCCAATACTGTAGATGTCTAGGAAGACAAATAATAAATCAGTAATTGCCATGAATAACTAAGGCATCAAAACAGCTCAGAAAGAAAGTGAAAAGTCTCCAGAAAAGGAACTTAAAGATATGGAAATGTGTGACTTAAATGATAGAGAATTCAAGAATGCAGTTCTGAAATAACTCAACAAGATGCAAGAAAACACAGAAAGGCAGTTTAGTGAATTCAGAAACACAAGCAAAGAACACGAGCATTTTATGAAAGAGATTAAAATTTTGAAAAAGAACCAAATAAAATTTCTGGAAATTAAGAACCTAATAGAAGAAATTAAGAATGATATTACCAGCTTAGGTAGTAGAGTTGACCACATGGAGAAAAGACTCAGTGACATCGAAGATAGAAACCTGGAAATTACACAGATGGAAGAAGAAACAGACTTGAGACTTAAAAGAAATGAAAGAAATCTAAAACAAATTTCTGACTCCATTACAAAGAGCAATATAAGACTACTGGGCATACCAGAAGGAGAAGAAAAAGAGAAAGTAACAGAGAATATGTTCAAACAAATTGATGATGAAACCTCCAAAATTTGTGGAAAGAACTGGATCCTCGAATCCAAGAAGCAAATAGAACACATAATTACCTCAATCGCAACAGGCCTTCTCCAAGGCACATTGTATTGAAGCTGTCTAAAATCAATGACAGAAAAAAGAATCCTCAAAGCAGCCAAGGAAAAGAAGACGGTAACCTACACAGGAAAGCCCAGTAGATTATCATCGGATTTTTCATCAGAAACTCTACGAGCCAGGAGGGGGTGGAACCAAATATTCAAACTATTGAAAGACAGAAATTATGAGCCAAGAATAACATATCCAGCAAAGATATCCTTTAGAAATGATAGAGGAATGAAGACCTTTCCGGACATTCAGAGCTGAGGGAATTTTCCAATACGTGACCTACACTACAATAAATAATAAAGGAGGATATACGACCACCATCAACAAGGACAATTTGTGGCAACCAAAACAAAACATTAAAAGGGGGAGAGTAAAGGCCTGAATCAGAATATGGGAACTGAAAAAGTACATGTGCTGAAGAAAATGGAACACTCTAAATATCAAACATTCTTTTACATAAAATTAGGATAACCACTCAATAAAATTCTACAACTGAAATATATACTGTTATGAAAGAAGAAACCGAAGGAAACATAAAATACAATGACACAGAAATAATAGACAGCAATAAAAATGGAAAGAAACAATGGAGACACAGCCTTACCAGAAAACTAAAGATAGAATGACAGGAAATCCTCACATATCAATAATCACCCTAAATGCAAATGGACTTATAACACCAATAAACAGGCACAGAGTAGCACATTGGATCAAAAAACTAAATTAAACCATATGCTGTCTCCAAAAGAAACATCTCAGCTACAAGGAGAAGCATAGACTCAAAGTGAAAGGGCAGAAATTGACACTCCAAGCAAATGGTACCCAGAGAAAATCAGGTGTAGCCATATGACATCACATGAAACAGACTTCAGGGTGAAAAACATAACAAGAGACAAAGATGGACATTTCATAATGATAAAGGTGACTATACAACAAGAAGACATAACAGTCATCAATATTTATGCCCCCAATCAGGGAGCACCGAAATGTACCAAGCAACTATTAACAGAAATAAAGGGAGAAATTGACCAAAACACAATTATACAAGGGGACTTAAATACATCATTGACAGCTATGGAGAGATCATCCAAACAGAAAATAAATAAATGAGGAAATAGTAACCCTAAATGACACATTAGATGAAACGGACAAAATTGACATATATAGAGCACTTCATCCTAAAACATCAGACTATACATTCTTTTTGAGTGTACATGGAACATTCTCAAGGATAGACCATATATTGGGACATAAAATCAGACTCAGCAAATTTGAGAAGATTGAAATCATACCAAGCATATTCTCTGATCACAAGGCTTTAAAATTGGATATGAACTGCAAAAAGAAAGTAGGAAAAAACACAAATACATGGAGATTAAACAACATACTTTTAAAGAACGACTAGGTCAAACAAGAAATTAGAGGAGAGATCAAAAGATACATAAGAACAAATGACAATGAAAATACATCCTACCAAAAATTTTGCGATGCAGCGAAAGCAGTTTTAAAAGGAAAATTTATAACATTACAGGCCTATCTCAAGATACAAGAAAAATCCCAAATAAATAACCTCATGCTCCACCTTAAAGAACTAGAAAAAGAAGAACAAGTGAAACCCAAGGTCAGCAGAAGAAAGGAGATAACAAAAATCAGAGCAGAACTAAATGAAATAGAGATCGAAAAGACAGTAGAAAAAATTAATGTGGGGGAGGGGAAAAATGGGGGTGTGAGGTAAGCCTCTGTAGTGCTCCCCTGGAATTTACAACGAATCGGACAACAATAACTCCACAAAGGACTCCCTGCACAGCAGACAGGCAAGACGAAGAGGCCCACTACTGAATTCACCTCCAGGTGGGTGAATCGCACGAGCGGGTGAGGAGGTCGAGGAGAACTGAGGAGACGGAGCAGCATGGGCGCAGGACGCAGACCTAGCTCAGTGCTCCTAGCTCGCTGCTCCGGGAACTACCGCAGCTGCGAGAGAGGGAAGAACTCGGACTGCTAGGGCTCCGCTTAAGGCCCACAGGGCTGAGGGGGCAGCATATAGCACGGCTGAACACAACGCTCACAGCAGACACCTTGGAGAAAATACTGAGAGAAGAAGGCTGAAAACGGTGGTTTAAGCCCTCACTGCCGAGCGGAGAAAGAAAGCCTTAGGCACGGAGACTAGCCACCCCCTCCCTACCCTCCCAGAGCTCGCTTCACCCCCACCTGCCTGATGCTAGAAGTGATAAAGTAGCAGTGTCAGATCAAAGGACAGAATATTTTCTGCTCTGAGAACTGTGGACCGCAGACACAGATTAGCAGCTCAACTAGTTCTGGCAAAGGGGAGGGAACTGTGGAAGCAGGACTAGCTGTGGTGGTGGTCGCCACCATTGCTCTGGGCCACCTCTCACAACTCACCGGGCCCCTGGCCCCACTTATCTGGGCGGATCCCTGCAGGATCAGAACTGCTGAAACATACGGGCTCTGAATCTGGTACAGAAAGCGCTTTGGAACTTCAAAAGCTCTTCGCATACCTATCAACCTGTTGCAGAAGCCACTCTTGTAGATGTCTAGGAAGAGAAATAGTAAATCAGTGATTGCCATGAATAACCAAGGCAACAAGATAGCTCAGAAAGAAAGTGAAAAGTCTCCAGAAAAGGAACTTAGAGATATGGAACTATGTGATTTAAATGACAGAGAATTCAAGATTGCAATTCTGAAAAAAACTGAATGAGATGCAAGAAAACACAGAAAGGCAGTTTAATGAACTCAGAGCACAATCAAAGAACACCATGAGCATTTTACAAAAGAGATGGAAATTTTGAAAGAGAACCAAATAGAATTTCTGGAGATTAAGAACTCAATAGAGGAAATTCACAATAAAATATCCGGCTTAGGTAGTAGAGTTGACCAGATGGAGGAAAGAATCAGTGACATCAAAGATAGGAACCTGGAATTTACACAGATGGAAGAAGAAAGAGCCTTGAGACTTAAAAGAAATGAAAGAACTCTACAAGAACTTTCTGACTCTATCAGAAAGAGCAATGTAGTCACACAGCAACCTAGCAGTTTGTCCCCTCCAATCTTTCCTTAGGGAAAGATGACCCTGTGGGATTGTCCCTCATTGGGGTTGAGTTATGCTACTCTGTCTCCATGTTTGGTCCTTGTAAGCAGGGTCTGCAGTCAAAGACGGGTAAGATTTCTCACGGGAGAAACAACCTAAGCCAGGCGGGACCCCCCTAGGACCCCCATGAGCTAATGTAAAGTTAGGAGGTAGCTGTGCCCCTCCTTCTGAGAAGCTGCTGACACATGCCTCAACTATTGTCCTTTACCCTCAGGAAAAATAGCATCTGGCCCCTCCTGTTTGGCTCATGGGATAATCTTAATCTTATCTTGTGAGACTTGTTCCCCCCGGGATTGTATGTACCACACCTTGGTCATTTGGGGGATGGAATGCATCTGTTGCTTTGGGACGATTATGGGATTTGGAATGAAGGATTATTGTGTGGTGTAAGAGTTTCACAGACCCTGCCCCTAATCATGTAATCTCTATTGTGAAAAATCAATAAATACCCACGGTGACCCATTTCAGGGCTCCAGTCCCTTGAGGCTGTGAGTCCCTTGGTCCAATGTGATTTAACTATATTTGAGTCTCTGTCTCTTTATGAGAGTTTAACCCTCGCCGCCTCCCTCACTTTCCCACGGCTTGTGTTGTGCAGGACGCAACAGAGCAATATAACAATAATGGGCATCCCAGAAGGAGAAGAAAGAGAGAAAGGGAACAGAGAATATATTCAAACAAATCGTCGAGGAGAACTTCCCAAACTTGTGGACAGAACTGAATCCTCGAATCCAAGAAACAAATAGAACACCTAATTACCTCAACCACAACAGGCCTTCACCAAGGCACATTGTATTGAAGCTGTCTAAAATCAATGACAAAGAATGAATCCTCAAGGCAGCCAGGGAAAAGAAGACGGTAACTTACAAAAGAAAGCACGTTAGATTATCATAAGCAGGACCAGCTGTGCTGGTGGTGCCACCATTGCTCTGGGCCACCTCTCACAACTCACGCTGCCCCTGGCCCCACCTATCTGAGCGGATCCCTGCAGGAGTAAACAAAACTGCTGAAACGTACGGGCACTGAATATGGTGCAGAAAGAGCTTTGGAACTTCGAAAGCTCTCCGCAACCCTACAGGGACTAGGCGCCCTACGACCCAGGCGAACTGTTAACAGAGGAGAAGCCTGTCTCCCGGGGAATCTCGGCATTGTGTGAAAAGCTAGAATAGTGCAGAGAAAACATAGCACTACTGTGTGAGAGAGTAAAAAAAAGGCTGAGTCAGAGAGACAATAAAACATTCTAGCAACAAGTACAGGAAAACAAAAGAAAGACTTCTTCCTATCAACCTGTTGCAGAAGCCACTTCTGTAGATGTCTAGGAAGAGAAATAATAAATCAGTAATTGTCATGAATAACCAAGCCAACAAGACAGCTCAGAAAGAAAGTGAAAAGTCTCCAGAAAAGGAAATTAAAGATATGGAAATGTGTGACTTAAATGATAGAGAATTCAAGATTGAAGTTCTGAAAAAGCTCAACGAGTTGCAAGAAAACACAGAAAAGCAATTTAAGGAACTCAGAAACTCAATCAAAGAACAACATGAGCATTTTACGAAAGAGATTGAAATTTTAGAAAAGAACCAAATGGAATTTCTGGAGATTAAGAACTCAATAGAAGAAATTAAGAATGAAATAAACAGCTTAAGTAGTAGAGTTGACCAGATGGAGGACAGAATCAGTGACATCGAAGATAGAAACCTGGAAATTACACAGATGGAAGAAGAAAGAGACTTGAGACTTAAAAGAAATGAAAGAACTCTACAGGAACTTTCTGACTCTATCAGAAAGAGCAATATAAAAATAATGGGGAGCACAGTGTGAGGGATATAAATGATGAACCTCTAAGTATTACCTTGTCTTGTGCACCTGAAACTAATAATAATAATAATAATAATAAAAGACTAATGGGCATACCAGAAGGAGAAAAACGGGAGAAGGGAACAGAGAATATATTCAAACAAATTGTTAATGAGAACTTCCCAAATTTGTGGACAGAACTGGATCCTTGAATCCAAGAAGAAAATAAAACACCTAATTAAGTCAATCCCAACAGGCCTTCTCCAAGGCACATTGTATTGAACCTGTCTAAAATTAACACCAAAGAAAGAATCCTCAAGGCAGCCAGGGAAAAGAAGAAGGTAACCTACAAAGGAAAACCCTTTAGACTATCATCAGATTTTTCAGCAGAAACTCTACAAGCCAGGAGGGAGTGGAAACAAATATTCAAACTATTGAAAGACAGAAATCATGAGCCGAGAATAATATAACCAACAAGGATATCCTTCAGATATAAAGGAGGAATAAAGACCTTTCCAGACATACAGAATCTGAGGGAATTTTCTAATACACGACCTGCACTACAATAAATACTAAAAGAGGCTATTCAACCACCATCAACAGGGACAATTTGTGGCAACATAAAAAGGGGGAGAGTAAAGGCCTGAACCGGAATATGGGAATGGAGAAAGTAAGCGAGCTGAAGAAAATGGAATACTCTAACTATCAAATTTTCTTTTACATAATCCGAAGCGTAACCCCACTAAAAAAAAATCCAGAACTGAAAAAAAAATACTATAATAAAAGAAGAAACAGAGGGAAACATCATAGAATACCACCACACAGAAATAATAGACAACAACAAAAAGACAAGGAAACAATGGAGACACAGCCTTACCAGAAAACTGAAGGTAGAATGACAGGAAATCCTCAAGTATCAATAATCACCCTAAATGTAAATGAACTGAACTCACCAATAAAAAGGCACAGAGTAGCAGATAGGATCAAAAAACTAAAGCCAACCATATGTTGTCTCCAAGAGACACATCTCAGCTACAAGGACAAGCATAGACTCAAAGTGAAAGGGTGGAAATTGAAACTCCAAGCAACTGGTACCCAGAGAAAATCCGGTGTAGCCATAATGATATGAGATGAAACAGTCTTCAGGGTGAAAAAGATAACAAGAGACAAAGATGGACATTTCATAATGGTAAAGGGGAGTAAACAACAAGAAGACATAACATTCATCAATATTAATGCCCCCAATCAGGGAGCACCAAAATATACCAAGCAACTACTAAAAAAACTAAAGGGAGAAATGACCAAAACTAAGGGACTTAAATACATCATTGACAGCTATGGATAGATCATCCAAACAGAAAATAAATAACGAAATAGCAGCCCTAAATGACACATTAGATGAATGGACATCATTGACATATATAGAGCACCTCATGCTAAAACATCAGACTACACATTCTTTTCGAGTGTACATGGAACATTCTCAAGGATAGACCATATATTGGGACATAAAATCAGCCTCACAAACTTAAGAAGACTGAAATCATACAAAGCATATTCTCTGATCACAAGGCTTTCAAATTGGATATCAACTTCAAAAACACAGCAGGAAAAAACACAAATACATGGAGCTTAAACAACATACTTTTAAAGAACGACTGGGACAAAGAAGAAATTAGAGGAGAGATCAAAAGATATATAGAAACAAATGACAATGAAAATACATCCTAACAAAATTTTTGGGATGCTGGGAAAGCAGTTTTAAGAGGGAAATTTATATCATTACAGGCCTATCTCAAGAAACAAGAAAAATCCCAAACAAACAACCCATGTTACACCTTAAAGAAATAGAAAATGAAGTACAAGTGAAACCCAAGGTCAGCAGAAGAAAGGAAATAACAAAAATTAGAGCGGAAATAAATGAAACAGAGAACAAAAAGACAATAGAAAAATTAATGTGACAAAGAGCTGGTTCTTTGAAAAGATTAACAAAATTGACAAACCGTTGGTAAGACTCACTAAGATAAAAAGAGAAAAGACACTAATTAACAAAATCAGAAATGAAAAAGGGGAAGTTATCACGGACACCACAGAAATACAGAGGATTATTGAAGAATATTTTGAAAAACTATATGCCACCATATTCAATAACCTAGAAGAAATAGACAAGTTCTTAGGAACATATGGCTTTCCAATGCTGAACTATGAAGAAATGGAAAAACTAAACAGACCGATCAGCAGTAACGAAATTGAATCAGTCATCCAAAACCTTCTCAAAAGCAAAAGTCCAAGATCAGATGGCTTCACCAGTGAATTCCACCAAACCTTCAAAGGGGATCTAATACCAATCCTCCTCAAACTCTTCCAAAAAATTAAAGAAGAGACAGTACTCCCTAACACATTTTATGAGGCCAACATTACCCAGATACCAAATCCTAGTAAGGACAACACAATAAAAGAAAGGCACAGACCAATATCTCTGATGAATACAGATGCAAAAATCCTAAAAAAATTTCTAGCAAATTGAATTCAACAACGCATTAAAAAAAAAAAAAAGATTATTCATCACGACCAAGTGGCGTTCATCCCGGGGCACAAGGATGTTTCACCATCCGCAAATCCATCAATTTGATACACCACATAAACAAAACAAAGGACAAAAATCATATAATTATAACAATTGATGCAGAAGAAGCATTTGACAAGATACAACATCCATTTATGATGAAAACACTTAATAAAATAGGTATCGAAGGAAAATACCTTAACATAATAAAGGCCATATATGACAAGCCCTCAGGTAATCTCATATTTTTTTTTAATTTATTGGGGTGACAATAGTTAGTGAAACTACATAGATTTCAGGTGTACAATTCTGTATTACATCATCTATAAATCCCACTGTGTGTTCACCATCCAGAGTTAGTTCTCCTTCCATCACCATATATTTGATCCCCCTTACCCTCATCTCCCTCCCCACACCCCCCTTAATGTCTGGTAACCACTAAACTATTGTCTGTGTCTATGAGTTTTTGTTTCTCGTTTGTTTGTTTGTCCTCTTTGCAGAAATGTCTTTTCAGGTCCTCTGCCCATTTTTCTTTATTTTACTTTATTTTATGTTATTTTATTTTATTAGTTTCAGGTGCAAAAGACAAGGTAATACTTAGACGTTCAACATTTACATCCCTCACACTGTGGCCCCCCTCCTCCCATACCGCTATCCACTATCCGTCTGACATTGCACCAAGCCATCACATTACATATATAAAATTATAGTTGGCATTCATTATTGTTTAGTTTCCGGTGTACAGTGCCTTGATAAGGCATCTACAGCATCCCTGAGGTGGTCTCCCAAATGGAACACGTGTCCATCGGATACCCTACAAAATCTTTACAACATTATTGATTACGTTCCCCAAATTAATTTTCAAAAACCCTGAGGCCATCTTGTGCTTAACGACTGTTTTCTAATCCCCTCACCTTCCCTCTTATCCCCACCCCCCCCACCCATCTAACAACCCTCAGTTTTTTCTCTTTATCCCCGAAACTGTTTCTGATTAGTTCATTCGCTTATACTTTTCTTTACATTCCACATATAAGTGAGATCATATGGTACTTGTGTTTCTCCTTCTGACTTATTTCACTTAATATAATGTTCTCTAGATCCATCCATGTTGCTGCAAATGGTAAGATTTCTTTGTTCTTTATGGCTGCGTAATACTCCATTGTATAAATGTACCACAGCTTCTTAATCCAGTCATCTACCGATGGGCATTTCGGTTGTTTCCATGTCTTGGCTATTGTGTAAAGTGCTGCAATAAACATAGGACTGCATACAGATTTTTGAATTGGAGTTTTGGATTTCTCCAGATAGATGCCTAGGAGTGAAATTATTGGATCATAGGGTAGTTACATTTTCAGATTTCAGAGATACCTCCATACTGTTTTCCATAGTGGCTGCACCAATCTGCAATCCCACCAACAGAGCACAAGCATTCCCTTTTCTCCACATCCCCGACAGCGTTTGTTCTTTGTGGATTTATTGATGATAGCCATTTTGACTGGGGTGAGGTGGTATCTCATTATGGTTTTAATTTGCATTTCTCTGATGCTTAGTGAGGTTGACCATTTCTTCATATGTCTTTTTGCCCTCTGTATGTCCTTTTTAGAAAAATGTCTCTTCATGTCCTCTGCCCATTTTTTAATTGGGTTGATTGTTCTTTTGGAGTTGAGTTGACTGAGTTTTTTATACATTTGTGATATTAATCCCTTATCAGATATATCATTGGCAAACATCCTATCCCATTCAGTAGGATCTTTTTTTGTTTTATTGATGGTTTCCTTTCCTGAGAAAAAAATTTTAGTTTGATGTACTCCCACGTGTTTATTTTTTCTCTTACTTCCCTCCCGCGAGGGGATATATCAGTAAAAATCTTACTCCGGCTAATGTCTGTGAAGTTTCTTCCTATGTATTCTTCTAGATATTTTGTGGTTTCAGAAATTACATTTAAGTCTTTAACCCATTTTGAATTTATTTTTGTATACGGTGTAAGGAGGTGGTCCAGCTTCATTTTCTTGCATGTGTCTGTCCAGTTTTCCCAGGGCCGTTTTTTAAATAGACTGTCTTTACCCCACCATATATTCTTGCTTCCATTGTCATAGATTAAATGGCCATACAGGCATGGATTTACTTCTGGACTCTCTATTCTGTTCCATTGATCTACGTGTCTATTTTTATGCCAGTACCATGATGTATTGATTACTGTAGCCTTGTAGTATAATTTGAAGTCAGGTATTGTTATACCTCCCACTTTGTTCTTATTTCTCAAGATTGCTGAGGTTATCCGGGGTCTTTTATGGTCCCATATAAATTTCAGGATTATATGTTCTGTTTCTGTGAAAAACGTCGTTAATAGTTTGATAGGAATTGCGTTGCATACGTATATTGCCTTAGGCAATATACAATATACAATACACAATTTTAACTACATTAATTTTTCCTATTCATGAACATGATATGTGTGTCCACCTATTTATATCTTCCCTCATTTTTTTCTTCAGTGTGTTATAATTTTCTGAGTACAGATCTTTTACTTCTTTGGTTAAATTTATTCCCAGGTATTTTATAGTCTTTGGAGCAATTGTAAATGGAATCGTTTTCTTAATTTCTCCTTCTGATATTTTATTATTGGTATATACAAATGCAACTGATTTCTGAATA
Organism: Rhinolophus hipposideros; assembly: GCF_964194185.1. NCBI lineage: Eukaryota > Metazoa > Chordata > Mammalia > Chiroptera > Rhinolophidae > Rhinolophus > Rhinolophus hipposideros. The sequence goes on from NC_138046.1 coordinate 37,885,769, forward strand.
TTAATTTTGTATCCTGTTATTTTACTAAATTCATCTATCAGCTCTAATAGTTTCTTGGTGGAGTCTTTAAGGTTCTCTATATAAAGTATCATATCATCTGCATAAAATGATAATTTTACTTCCTCCTTACCAATTTGGATGCTTTTTATTTCTTTTTCATGTCTGATTGCTTGGCTAGTACTTCCAACACTATGTTGAATAGATGTGGAGATAGTGGGCAACCTTGCCTTGTTCCTGATTTTAGGGGGAATGGTTTTAGCTTTTCCCCATTGAGTATGATGTTAGCTGTTGTCCCAACCCGCGGGACACTGCACGAGGGACCCCGAAGCACCTAGAAGGGAGGAAAATGGGAGACACAAAGACCGGAGACAAGACAGGAGTTCTGACCAAGTCTCTCTTTATTGCAGCTCAATCATGGGTTATATACATTTTCTTGCTGGGTGGAGGGGCATTAACGTAAGCAGGGTTGCCGCAGGCTAACGGTCTTAAGCCATCTGGACACACCCTACAGAATGTGGGTGTTATCTAAAGACCCAAATAACTTCCTCTATCTCATGCTTCTCAGTCATGTGATGGCGCCTTACAGGCACCCGCCCTCTACAAGCTGTGGGTTTGTCATATATGGCCTTTATTATGTTGAGATATGATCCCTCTATTCCCACTTTCTTAAGGGTTTTTATCATAAATGGCTGCTGGATTTTATCAAATGCTTTTTCTGCATCTATTGATATGATCATGTGATTTTTATTTTTCATTTTGTTAACGTGGTGTATCACACTAATTGATTTGCGGATGTTGAACCACCCCTGCATACCAGGGATGAATCTCACTTGATCATGGTGTATGATCTTTTTAATGTATTGCTGAATTCTGTTTGGTAATATTTTGTTGAGGATTTTTGCATCTATGTTCATTAGAGATATCGGCCTGTAGTTTTCTTTTTTTTGTGGTGCCTTTGTCTTATTTTGGGATCATGGTGATAGTGGCTTCGTAAAAACTGTTTGGGAGTCTTCCCTCCTTCTGGATTTTTTGGAAGAGCTTGAGGAGAATAGGTGATAATTCTTTTTTGAATGTTTCATAAAATTCACCTCTAAAGCCATCTGGTCCAGGGCTTTTGTTTGTTGGGAGATTGTTGATTACTGATTCAATTTCCCTGATGGTAATGCGTCTATTCAGGTTTTCTGTTTCTTCTTGAGTTAGCCTTGGAAGGTTGTACGCCTCTAGAAATTTGTCCATTTCTTCCAGATTTCAAATTTGTTGGCATATAGTTACTCATAGTAATTTCTTAAAATTTTTTGTATTTCTGTGGTGTCTGTTGTCACTTTTCCTCTTTCATTTCTGATTTTGTTAATTTGGGTCCTCTCTCTCTTTTTTGTAATGAGTCTGGCTAAAGGTTTGTCAATTTTGTTTATCTTCTCTAAGAACCAACTCTTGGATTGATTGATCTTTTGTGTTGTTTTTCTGGTTTCTATTTCATTTATTTCTGCTCTGATCCTTATTATCTCCTTCCTTGTGCTCCCTTTGGGCTTATTTTGCTTTTCTTTTTCCAGATCCCTTAATTGTGAAGACAAACTGTTGATTAGTGATGTTTCTTGTTTCTTTAGGTAGGCCTGCAGTGCTATGAATTTCCCTCTTAGGACTGCTTTCACGGCATCCCATAGATTTTGGGTCATCGTGTTTTCATTTTCGTTTGTCTCGAGATATCTTTTGATTTCTTCCTTGATCTCCTGCTTGACCCATTCATTATTTAGTAACATGTTATTCAGCCTCCATGAATTTTTGTGTCTTCCAGATTTTTCCTGTACTTTATTTCTAATTTCATAGCACTGTGATCAGTGAAGACAATTGGTATGATTTCAATTTTTTAAAATTTATCAAGACTTGTTTTGTGGCCTAACATATGTTCTATCTTGGAAAATGTTCCATGTGTGCTTGAGAAAAGCATGTATTTTGCAGCATTGGGTGAAATGCTCTGAAAATATCAATTAAATCCAAGTGGTCCAATGTATCATTTAAGGCTGTTTTTTCCATATTGATTTTCTGTCTGGAAGACCTGTCCCTTGTTGTCAGAGGTGTGTTGAAGTCTACTATGATAGTGTTACTGTTGATCTCTGTCTTTATGTCAGTCAGTACCTGTTTTATATATTTAGGTGCACCTATGTTGGGTGCATAGATGTTTACTAGGGTTATGTCCTCTTGTCGGATCGATCCCTTTATTATTATATAATGCCCATCTTTATCTTTTAATATGTTCTTCATTTTAAAGTCTATTTTGTCAGATATAAGTATTGCAACTCCAGCTTTTTTCTTATTTCCATTTGCATGAAATATCTTACTCCAACTCTTCACTTTCAGCCTGTGCGTGTCTTTCGATCTGAGGTGAGTCTCTTGTATACAGGATATACAAGGGTCTTGCTTTCTTATCCACTCAGCCACACTATGTCTCTTGATTGGAGCATTTAATCCGTTTACATTTAAAGTGATTATTGATAGGTACATAGTTATTGCCATTTTCAAATTTGTAGTTAGATTGTTTTCATCTTTCTTCTATTTACAGAAGTCCTTTTAGTATTTCTTGCAATGCTGGCTTGGTGGTAATAAATTCCTTTAGCTTATTCTTTTCCGGGAAGCTTTTTATCTCTCCATCAACTTTAAATGATAGCCTTGCTGGAGAAAGCAATCTAGGTTGTAGGCCTTTGTGTTCCATCACTTTGAGTATCTCCTGCCACTCCCTCCTGGCCTTCAATATTTGTGTATAAAAGTCATTTGATAGTCTTATGGGAGTTCCCATGTATGTAACCCTCTGTCTTTCTCTTGCTGCTTTTAGGACTCTCTCTTTGTCTTTAAGCTTTGCCATTTTAACTATTATGTGTCTTGGTGTGGACCTGTTTGGGTTTATCCTGGTTGGAACTCTGCACTTCCTGGGCTTGTATGTTGGTTTCCTTCATCAGGTTAGGGAAGTTTTCGGCCATTATTACTTCAAATATGTTCTGAATCCTTTGCTTCCTCTCTTCACCTTCTGGTATTCCTATGATGCGCATGTTGTTGCGCTTGATGTTATCCCATACGTCTCACTGTTTTTTATTCTTTTTTCTTTCTGTTGTTCTGTTTGGGTGATCTCTGCTAACTTGTCTTCTAAGTCGCTGATTCGATCCTCTGCTTCATCTCACCTGCTGGTAATTCCTTCAGGTGAGTTCTTAATTTTGGTAATTGTGTTCTTTAGTTCTAACTGGTTGTTTGTTATGATTTCTACATCCTTCTTTATATCTCCTCTATGCTCCTTAAACATTCTTATCACCAGTGTTCTGAACTCTGTCTCTGACAGATTGGATACCTCTGCTTCATTTGGTTCCAGTTGTGGAGGTTTCTTCTGTTCTTTTATTTGGGACATATTTCTTTGTTTCCCCTTCTGGCTGACTCTCTGTGTTTGCTTTGATGTGTTAGGTAGATCCCCTACAGTTCTTAGTTCTTGCTGCGATATCTTATGTAGTATGTGTCCTTTACATTTGACTTGCACTACTTCATTCTTCTCCTCTGTGTGTGCTTCAAAGGTGACTCTTGTGTTGTGTATAGTGTCCTGTTAAAGAAGATCTTTAATTGCTTTTTGCTTGTGAGTAGGTGGAGTTAACTCTTAGGCTGACTAGTTGTGAGCTTTGGCTCTGCCCACTGCAGGGTGTTCTGCTGCATAAAGATTGACCACTTGAATATGGTTTGGCCTCTATTGGCTCTTGTGCCTTCAGAGAATTCCCTCTGGGTTTGTGACTTGTAGGTCAAACACAGTAGTACTGTGGTTTGGCCTGGAGTTGGCCTGTGGATATGTTGAATCTTGTGCCTCTTAAGCTGGGCCTGGTAGGGCAATTTCAAAACAAAGCAAATCACCAAGCACAACAACATCAGCAACAAAGAAAAATATCAAATACATTCACATGAAAAAACACCCGATAACTCCCACTCAACAGAGGCAAAGATATCAAAGGTATAAAGACAAAACCAAACAAAGCAAAACAAAAAGCAGTGCAAGTCTTGGCTTAAGCCGGCCAAGTAATCTCCAGGTTGTCCTCTGCTGTACCAGAGTGACCCCTGCCTATTGTGCAGGCAGACCTGGTCACCTGGTGCCCAGGGTGACTTTGGGACTGTAGACTTAAATGCGTGGGGCTAGGGGTCTGGATGATAGTTTTTACAAAGTCAGTGCAGTTTCTGCCGCTGCCTGCACATATGTACACTAAGAGTAGCAACACCAGCACTGTGTCCAGTACTCCTGAGTCTTAGGGCACTTCTTCCTTGTTTGTGTGTGGGGGGTGGGCGGAAGATTTCTAAGCTACTGAAAGTCGGGAGCTGCATCTGCCACTTTCTGCTGATCTCTGGGAGTGCCTCAGCAGTTGCAGTTGCCCTGCCCTAGGCAGGCCACAAAGGGTGGGGTTTGGGGATGGAGGGGTCTTCTCTCTCCCAGGCCAGCTGCATCACACTCTTCCCGCAGGCCAGAAAAGGTGGTGGCTAGGGGGTGGAGGAGTCTCTTCTCTCCTAGCTTAGCCAAAATCACACTCTTCCAGCCTCTTCCCTGGATCAGAGCTACCTGTTAGTGTTCCCTGACCCTGAGCACTATGGCTCCTCTGTAATCTGACACTACTCCTCAGTTCAGGGGCCAGTTTAAGTCTCTGGAAGGGCGGGGGGTAAGATTGGAGGAGCGGGGGTGGGGCCCAGGTATGGAGTCTGTGTTGTTTATCCGCGCTAGGTGCCACCAAGCTGCCCCCCTGGCGGGAGCAATCAGCTGTGGGACGCAGGGAAAGAGCCACCTCCTGGCTTTTGTATTCTCTGTTCTACCCTGGGGACCCTTATGTCTTTAGAGCTGCGGTTTACCTCCACAGCCATAGCCACCACCAGCCAATTCCACCGTGGGACCGTGCATTACACTCCGCTCCCTTCCTTCTTCCTCTGCTCGCCCAATTTGCGCACCTTCAAGTAATCCTTCCACGAGTCTCTTAGGAGTCTCTTAGCTGTTTCTTAAAGCCAGGGTAATGGGCTACAAGCAGGTTTGATGAGCATTTCATTTCTCTGTGGATCCTCCAATTAGTCAGCAGATGTAGTGAACCTGCCCTCTCCCTCCCTTGAGAGGAAAAGGAGATGCCCATTATTCTTATTTTGCTCTTTCAGATAGAGTCAGAAAGTTCTTGTAGAGATCTTTCATTTCTTTTAAGTCTCAAGTCTCTTTCTTCTTCCATCTGTGTAATTTCCAGGTTTCTGTCTTCGATGTCACTGACTCTTTCCTCCATCTGGTCAACTCTACTACTTAAGTTGGTTATTTCATTCTTAATTTCTTCTATTGAGTTCTTAATCTCCATAAATTCTCTTTGGTTCTTTTTAAAATTACAATCTCTTTCGTAAAATGTTCATGTTGTTGTTTGATTGCATTTCTGAGTTCCTTAAATTGCTTTTCTGTGTTTTCTTGCATCTCATTGAGTTTTTTCAGAACTGCAATCTTGAATTCTCTGTCATTTAAGTCACATATTTCCATATCTTTAAGTTACTTTTCTGGAGACTTTTCACTTTCTTTCTGAGCTGTCTTGTTGCCAGGGTTATTCATGCCAATTACTGATTTATTATTTCTCTTCCTAGACATCTACAGGAGTGGCTTCTGCAACAGGTTGATAGGAAGAGGTCTTTCTCTTGTTTTCCAATACTTGTTGGTAGAATGTTTTATTTTCTCTCCGACTGAAGCCTTTTATTTCCTTTCTTACACAGTAGTGCTGTTTTCTCTACACTGTTCCAGCTTCTCACACAATGGGGGGATTCCCTGGGAAACGGGCTTCTCCTCTGTTAACATTTCGCCTGAGTCATAGGGCATCATGTCCCTGTGGGGATGCGAAGAGCTTTTGAAGTTCCAAAGCTCTTTCTGCACCAGATTCAGAGCCCGTATGTTTCAGCAGTTCTGTTTACTCCTGCAGGGATCCGCCCAGATAGGTGGGGCCAGGGGCGGGGTGAGTTGTGAGAGGTGTCCCAGAGCAATGGCTGGGTCCACCACCATAGCCGGTCCTGCTTCCACAGCTCCCTCTTGTTTGCTGGAACTAGTTGGGCTGCAAATCTATGTCTGCAGTCCACTGTTCTCAGAAGAGCAAATATTCTGTTCTTTTGATCTGACACCTCTATTGTTCTGCTTCTAGGACTGTGCAGGTGGGAGCATGGCGAGCTCTGGGAGGGTCGGGAGGGGGCGGCTAGTCTCAGTGCCTAAGGCTTCCAGTCTCTGCTCAGCAGTTCTCAGAACAGCAAATATTCTGTTCTTTTGATCTGAGACTGCTACTGTTCCGCTTGTAGCACTGGGTAGGTGAAGGCGGGGTAAGCACTGGGAGGGTAGAGAGGGATGGCTAGTCTCAGTGCCTAAGGCTTTTGTTCTCTGTGGCAGTGAGGGCTTAAACCACCATTTTCAGCCTTCTTCCCTCAGTATTTGCTCCGAGGTCTCGGCCTTGAGCATTGGGTTCAGCCGTGTTATATGCTGTTCCCTCAGCCCTGTGGGCCATCAGTGGAGCCCTAGCAGTCTGATTTCTTCCCTCTCGTGCAGCTGCCGTAGTTCCAGGAAGCAGCGAGCTCAGAGCACTGAGCTAGGTTTGCGTCCTGCCCCTGCTCATCTCCGTCTCCGCACTTCTCCCTTCCCTTCTCCCCTGCTCACACGATTTGCCCACCTTTAGGTGAATTCAGCAGTGAGACACTTCATCTTGCCTGTCTGATCTGCAGGGAGTCCTTTGTGGAGTTATAGTTGTTCGATTAGTTGTAAATTCTCGGGAAGATTTCCAGAGGTTCACCTCATGCTGCCTTTTTGATGATGTCTCTCTTATTGAGTTCTTAATCTCCAGAAATTCTATTTGGTTCTTTTTAAATATTTTAATCTCTTTTGTAAAATAATCTGTTTGTTCTTTGATTGTGTTTCTGAGCTCATTAAACTGCCTATCTCTGTTTTCTTGCATCTCGTTGTGTTTTTTCAGAAGTGCAATCTTGAATTCTCTCTCATTTAAATCACATATTTCCATGTCCTTAAGTTCATTTTCTGGAGACTTTTCATTTTCTTTCTGAGTTGCCTTGTTACCTTTGTTTTTCATGGTAATTAATGAACTATTACTTCTCATCCTAGGCATCTACAGGAGTGGCTTCTGCAACATGTTGGTAGAAAAAGGTGTCTCTTGCTTTCCCGTAGGTGTTGGTAGAATGCTTTATTTTCTCTTCACCTGCAGCCTTTTATTCTCTGTGACGCTCTAGTGTTGTATTTTCTCTGCATTGTTCAGGCTCCGCACACAATGGGGGTATTCCCTGGAACATGGGCTTCTCCTCTGTGTGCAGGACACCTAGGTCTCAGGACACCACCTACGTGGGGGTGTGTTGAGGGCTTCTGAACTTCTGAATCTCTTCCTGTACCAGATTCAGGGCCTGAGTATTTCAGTGGCTCTGTTTACCCCTGTAGGTATCCGTCCAGTTAGGTGGGTCAGGGTTGGTGTGGTTGGTGAGAGATAGCTCTGAGCAATGGCAACAACCACCAGCACAGCCAATCATGCACCCGAGGCTCTCTCCTTTTCACCAGAACTAGTTGGGCCATATTCTGTTCTTTTGATCTGACGTTGCTTACTTTCCACTTCTAGCACTGGGAGGCTGGGTTGAGGTGAGCTCTGGGAAGGTGGGGAGGAGTAAACTAAGTTCCGTGCCTATGCCTTCCATCCTCTGCTTTGCAGTGAGGGCTTAAACCAACGTTTTCACCCTTCTTCCCTCAGTCTTTGCTCCAAAGTCTCTGCCGTGACTATTGGGTTCAGCCGTGTTATGTGCTGATCTCCCAGGCGGGACTGTGAGCCATATGGGGAGCAATAGCAGTCTGAATTCTTCCCTCTCCCCTGACTACTGTTGCTCTGAATGCAAGGATCTCAGAGATCCGGTCTGCATTCTGCGGCTCGTGTCTCTGAACTTCCCCCTTCCCTCCTCCCCACTCGCCCAATTTGCCGACCTTTAGATGATTTCAATTCCGCATCTCTTAGTCTTGCCTGTCTACAGCGTCGGGTGTCCTTTGTAGACTTATAGCTGTTCAATATATTGTAAATTCCAAAGGAGATTTAAAAAGGCTTACCTCACGCCGCCATTTCCATGATGTCTTACTGGACTTACTATGGTGATCACTCTTTAGCTTAGGGAATGTAATCAGTGATGTGGTAATAACTCTGTATAGTGCCACGTGGGTACTGTTGAATAGCTATGGTGCACACCTGAAATTAATATAGTATTGTATGATAGCTATATTTCAATAAAAACCTGTAAAAAGATACTATGTGTAGTGTTATATTATTAAGGGTAGAAATTAGCCCTCCATCCTCATACTTTCTACATACTTTCCAACAAGATTAACCTCCAGTCCTTCAATGACTTCAATATTACTTTTTTGCATGACATAAATTGTCCATATTTATACAGCCATCCAGTCCTTATCTTACTCTTTAGAGTCATCCTGGACTCTACTATACTGACATCTTACATCCCTATCAAATCAAGGTACTTAAAACTCCACAAATGTGATATTATCTGTTATATCTCCAACTTTGAGCAAGCTATTTCATTCAACCAGAAATGCCCTTTCCCCAAACCTCCAACTGACTCATCCATGCTGTTTTATTAAAAGTCAGTCAAGGAATCATTTCCCCTAGAAATCAATGTCTCTCTCTCCCCCTTTCCCTGACCTCCGCCTTGAATTAGGTTCCCCTAATTGTCCTTGTATCTCCATGTGCTCTACTGCATGGGTCATCCTGCATTAAAAATTTGTAACCAACCCTATTGTGCTATTCTTTACAAAAAATAAAATACACTTTTAAAATATACAGTTTGATGAATTTTGACAAGTGTATATATCTGTGTAATCATCACCTCAATCAAGATATAGAGCATTTTCATCACCAAAGAATATTCTCTCATGCTCATGCCCTTTGCAGTCAGTCCCACACACATAGGCAGATACTCCTCTTATTTTATATAAACATAGTTTTCCTTATTATAGAACTTCATGTAAATGAAATGACATATGTGATTTTTTTGTGAGGTGGGCTTCTTTTGCTTAACATGGTGTTTTTAGGAACTCCATATTGTTACATGATTGATGGTTCATGCCTTCATTTTGCTTCAGGGTATTCTGTTGTATACACATACCATGCTTTGTTTATCCACTTGCTTGTTGATGGAAACTTGGGTTGTTTCCAGTTTTAGGCTATTTGAAAAAAAAACACTGCTGTCAACATTTGCACAAAAATCTTTGTCTGAATATATGTTTTCGTTTTTCTTGGGTAACCAACTAGGAATAGAATTGCTGGGTCATAAGATATATATATGGTTACTTTTATAAGAAACTACCAAACGATTCTACAAAGTGTTTGTTCCACTGTACATTTCCACCAGCAGAGTATGAGTGCTCCAATTGCTCTATATACTGGACAGTATTTGGTATGATCAGATTTTTAATTTTTGCCAATCTAATGAAACAAATGTAGATGATGAGGATGAATGTGTATAAAAGGTTATTTCATTCTGGTTTTAATTTTACATTTTCTTGATGACAAACACTATTCAACATCTTTTCATGTGCACTGGAGTTCATTTCTTTACATGTTTGGAGAGTCAGCAAATCACTACTGAAAGAATCTGACTTTGAAATAAAAAATCCATGCTTGAACCCAGATCTGTCATTTGCAGTTGTTTGATCTTGGGCAACTACTCAACAAGTCTGAGGCACAGTCAATTTATCCATAAAAACAGAAATAATGCTGTCTCAGAGGTAGATCTCCCAAGTAGATACTGTATGTGAGGTGCCCCGAAAAACTGCTCTGATATCGATCTTAATAAATGGTAAATATGATTATTATTATTATTATCAAAATTGGTTTAGGACCTTTACCAGTTTTCCATCCCAGGGTATACAAGGTTTGATTAAAAAATACAGTAAATGTTTAAATTTTTAAAAATTATTACTGTAAAAACCACATTGCCGTAAATCCCCATCAAAATAACTCCCCCTTGCTTCAAAGACACTTATCCCATCGTTCTTCCCATTTCCTGAAGCAGTTCTGGAAGTCCTCTTTCGAAATTGTCTTTAGTTGCGTTGTCATGGCTGCCTTGATGTCTTGAATAGATTCAAAACGTTTACCTTTCATTGTCATTTTATTTCTGGTTTTTTTTCTTTTATAATTAAAGTTTATATGGGTAACAATTGTTAGTAAACTTACATAGATTTCAGGTGTACAATTCTGTAATACATTATCTATATCTCACATTGTGGGTTCACCATCCAGATTCTGTTCTTCCATCACCATATATTTGACCCTATTTACCCTCTTCTAGAATCACCCTCAGTAACGACTAAACTATTGTGTATGTCTATGAGTTTTCATTTCTTCATTTGTTTGTCTTCTTCTTTTGCTGCTTTCTCGTTTATATGCCACATATCACTAAAATCATATGGTTCTCGACTTTGTTTGTTTGACTTAGTTTGCTTAGCGTTATAATCTCAAGATTCATACATGTTGTAGCAAATGGTACTATTTCATCTTTTCTTATGACTGAGTAGTATTCCATTGTGTATCTATACCAGAACTTCTTTATTCATTCATCTATCGCAGGACATTTGGTTTTTCCATGTATAGGCCACCATAAAGCTGCGATGAACATTGGAGTACCTATGTCTTTATGGGTGAATGTTTTCAGATTTTTTTGGTAGATACCCAGGAGAGAGATTGCTTGGTCATTTGGTAATTCTATTCTTAATGTTTTGAGGAACATCTACACTGCCTTCCATAGTGGCTGCACAAATCTGCATTCCCACAACAGTGCATGAGGGTTCCTTTTTCTCCACAGCCTCTCCAACACTTGTTACTATTTGACTGGTTGATGATAGCCATTCTAACTGGGGTGAAGTGATATCTCATTGTGGTTTTTACTTGCATTTCTCTGACAATTAGTGATGTTGAACATTTTTTCATATGTTTCTCTTTGGAGAAATATCTACTCAACTCCTCTGCCCATTTTCTTTATTAGTTTCAGGTGCACAAGGCAAAGTAATACTTAGACATTTATCATTTATATCCCTCACACTGTGTGAACCCCTCTCCCCACATCCACTATCCCTCTGACATCACACAGAGTCATAATATTTCCACTGTCTCTATTCCTAATGCTGTACTCCGCTGCTTGTAAGTATATACATATACATACACTCATACATACTAACACACACACATATATTTATATATATATATATATACATATATATATATATATATACATATATATATATATATATACCATCCTGAGGTGATCTCCCTAATGAGACAAGTGTCCATTGGATACCCTACAAAATCTTTACATTATTGATTACATTCCCAAAATTAATTTTCAAAACCCAGTGGCCATCTTGTGATTACTGACTGTTTTCTAATCCTCTCCCCCTCCCCCTTACCCCCATTCTCCTCCCATCTAGAAACCCTCAGTTTTTCCTCTATGTCTCCAAAACCGTTTCTGATTAGTTCATTCATTTATTCTTTTCTTTAGATTCCGCATATAAGTGAGATCATATGGTATTTGTCTTTCTCTGTCTGACTTATTTCACTTAACATAATGTTCTCTAGGTCCATCGATGTTGTTGCAAATGGTAAGATTTATTTCTTCTTTATGGCTGCGTAATACTCCATTGTATAAATGTACCACAGTTTCTTGATCCAGTCATCCACCGATGGGCATTTTGGGATTTGCCATGTCTTGGCTACTGTGTATAGTGCTGCAATAAACATAGGGGTGCATAAAGTTTTTTGAATTAGAGTTTTGGATTTCTCCAGATAGATACCTAGGAGGGGAATTGCTGAATCATAAGGTAGTTCCATTTTCAGATTTCTGAGATACCTCCATACTGTTTTCCATAGTGGCTGCACCAATATGCAATCCTACCAACAGTGCACAAGCGTTCCTTTTTCTCCACATCCACGCCAGCACTTGTTGTTTGTTGATTTATTGATGATAGCCATTTTGACTGGGGTGAGGTGGTATCTCATTGTGGTTTTTATTTGCATTTCTCTGATGATTAGTGAGGTTGAGCATTTTTTCATATGTCTGTTTGCCATCTGTATGTCCTTTTTAGAAAAATGTCTTCATGTCCTCTGCCCGTTTTTTAATTGGATTGTTTGGGGTTATTTTGTTGTTGTTATGTTGTGTGAGTTCATTATATATTTTGGAGATTAGCCCCTTGTCAGAGGCAATATTTGCAAAAATCTTCACCAATTTGGTTGGTTGCCTCTTTATTTTGCCAATCGTTTCTTTTCCTGTGTAGAAGCTTTTCAGTTTGGTATAGTCCCATTTATTTATTTCAGCTTTTACTTCCCTTGCCTTTGGAGACAAATTCATAAGAAGCTCTTTGGACTCAAGGTCTATAAGTTTAGTACCTAGGTTTTCTTCTATGCAGTTTATTGTTTCAGGCCTTAAGTTTAGCTGTTTGATCCATTTGGAATTAATTTAGGTACAGCGTGACAGAGAGCAGTCTAGTTTCATTGTTTTGCATGTGCGTTTCCAATTCTCCCAGCACCATTTATTGAAGAGGCTGTCTTTCCTCCATTGTATGTTTTTGGTTTCTTCGTCAAAAATTATCTGTCCGTATTTATGTACATTTATATCTGGGTTCTCGATTCTGTTCTATTCATCTGTGTGTCTGTTTTCCTGCCAACACCACACTGTTATTTTTAATTAGTTTCATGTGCACAAGACAAGGCAATACTTACACGTTCATCATTTATATCCCTCACACTGTGGGCCCCCGCCCCCTATCCCCCCATCCACTATCCCTCCGACATCGCACCGAGCCATCACATTATATATATAAAATTATAGTTGGCATCATTATTGTTCAGCTTCAGGTGTACAGTGCATTGATCAAGCATCTACATCTTCCCTGAGGTGGTCTCCCAAATGGGAAAAGTGTCCATCAGATACCCTACAAAACATTTACAACATTATTGATTACGTTCCCCAAATTATTTTTCAAAAACCATGAGGCCATTTTGTGGTTACCGACTGTTTTCTAATCCCCTCACCTTTCCCCTTATCCCCACCCCCCCCCACCCATTTAACAACCCTCAGTTTTTCCTCTTTGTCCCCAAAATTGTTTCTGATTAGTTCATTCACTTATTCTTTTCTTTAGATTCCGCATATAAGTGAGATCATATGGTACTTGTCTTTCTCTTTCTGACTTATTTCGCTTAACATAATGTTCTCTAGATCCATCCATGTTGCTGCAAATGGTAAGATTTCTTTGTTCTTTATGGCTGCGTAATACTCCATTGTATAAATGTACCACAGCTTCTTAATCCAGTCATCTACCGATGGGCATTTCGGTTTTTTCCATGTCTTGGCTATTGTGTATAGTGCTGCAATAAACATAGGAGTGCATAGAGATTTTTGAATTGGAGTTTTGGATTTCTCCGGATAGATGCCTAGGAGAATACCACACTGTTTTGATTATAGTTACCCTGTAGTACAAACTGAAGTCAGGGAGTGTAATACCTCCAGCATTGTTCTTTTTTCTTAAGATTGCTTTGGCTATTCGGGGTCTTTTCTGGTTCCAAACAAATCTAATGACTTTTTGTTCTATTTCTTTAAAAAACGACACTGGGATTTTGATGGGGATTGCATTAAATCTGTATATTGCTTTGGGTAATATGGTCATTTTAACTATGTTGATTTTTCCAATCCATGAGCACGGAATGTTGTTGCATTTCTTTGCGTCTTCTTCAATTTCTTTCAAAACTGTCTTATAGTTTTCAGCATGTAGGTCTTTCACACCCTTGGTTAAGTTTATTCCTAGGTATTTTATTCTTTTTGCTGCAATTGCAAAAGGAATTGTTTTTTGCATTTCTTTTTCTGAGATTTCATTGTTAGTATGTAGGAATGCAATGGACTTTTGTACGTTGATTTTGTACCCAGCAACTTTACTGTATTCGTCTATTGTTTCTAATAGCATTTTGGTGGATTCGTTAGAGTTTTCTGTGGATAGCACATTGTCATTGGAAAAGGGTGACAATTTAACTTCTTCGTTCCCAATTGGGATGCCTTTTATTTCTTTTTCTTTCTTCATTGCTCAGGCTAGGTCTTCCAATATGATGTTGAAATCTGCAGGTAATAGGGGACAGCCCTGTCACGTTCCTGAATGTAGAGCAAAGGGCTTCTATTTTTCACCATTAATTATGATATTAGCTGAGGGTTTGTCATATATGGCCTTTATTACGTTAAGGCATTTTCCTTCTATACCAATTTTATTAAGTGTTTTAATCATAAATGGATGTTGTGTCTTGTCAAATGATTTTTTTACATCTGTTGATATAATCATGTTATTTTTGTCCTTTGTATGTTTATGTGGTGTATCACGTTGATTGATTTGCATTTGGTGAACCATACTTGTGCACCAGTGATGAACCCCTCATAGTCATGATGCATAATCATTTTAATGCATTGTAGCATTCGATTTGCTAGAATTTTGTTTAGGATTTTTGCATCTATATTCATCAGAGATATTGGTCTGTAGTTTTCTTTTTTTGTGATGTCCTTACCAGGTTTTGGTATCAGGGTTATGTTGGCCTCATAAAATGAGCTAGGGAGTACTGTCTCTTCTTCAATTTTTTGGAAGAGTTTGAGTAGGACAGGTATTAGATTCTCTTTGAAGGTTTGGTTGAATTCACTAGTCTGGTCCCGGACTTTTCCTTTGGAGAAGGTTTTGGATAACTGACTCAATTTCCTTACTGGCGATCGGTCTATTTACATTATCCAGTGCTTTTTGATTCAGCCTAGGAAGGCTATATGTTTCTAAGAAGTTGTCCATTTTTTCTAGGTTATTGAATTTGATGGCATATAGTCCTTCATAGTATTCTTGGCTGATCCTTTCTATTTCTGTGGCATCAGTGATAAGTTCCCCTCTTTCCTTTCTGATTTTCTATATTTGTGTCATTTCTCTTTTTATCTTGGGGAGTCTAGCCAAGTGTTTATTAATTTTGTTAATCTTTTCAAAGACCCAGCTCTTTGTTACATTAATTTCTTCTATTGTCTTTTTGTTCTCTATTTATTTAGTTATGCTCTGATTTCCTTTCTTTCTTTCTGTCTGCTGACTTTGGATTTCACTCGTTCTTCTTTTTCTAGTTCTTTAAGGTGTAATGTGAGGTTTCTTTATCTGGAATTTTTCTTGATTCTTGAGACAGGACTGTAATGATACAAATTTCCCTCTTAAAACTCCTTTCACTACATCCAAAAAATTTTGGTAGGATGTATTTTCATAATCGTGTTTCTATGTATCTTTTGGTTTCTCCTCTTATTTCTTCTTTGACCCAGTCATTCTTTCTAAGTATGTCGTGTAATCTCCAAATGTTTGTGGTTTTTCCTGTTTTCCTTTTGCATTCAGTATCCAATTTGAAAGCCCTGTGATCAGAGAATATGCTTGGTATAATATCAGTCTTCTTAAATTTGCTGAGGCTGGTTTTATTTCCCAGTACATAGTCTACCCTTGAGAGTGTTCCATGTACACTAGAAAAGAATGTATAGGCTGTTGTTCTAGGATGAAGTGCTCCATAAATGTCAGTCATGTCCATTTTATCAAATGCATCATTTAGGGCTTATATTTCTTTACTTATTTTCTGTTTGGATGATCTATCCATAGCTGTCAATGATGTATTTAGGTTCCCTACTATGTGTTTTGGTCAATTTCTCCCTTTAGTTCGGTTAATAGTTGCTTGGTATATTTCGGTGCTCCCTGGTTGGGGGCATAAATATTGATGACTGTTATGTCTTCTTGTTGTATAGTCCCCTTTATCATTATGAAATGTCCATCTTTGTCTCTTCTTACCTTTTTTATCCTGAAGTCCGTTTCATCTGAAATCAGTATAGATCACTGGCGAGGATGTGGAGACAAGGCATCCCTCATGCAGTGCCGGTGGGATTGCAGATTGGTACAGACACTATTGAAGTCAGTATCGAGGTATCTCAAAAAACTGGAAATGGAATTACTTTATGACCCAGCAATTCCACTCCTAGGTATCTATCCAGAGAAATCCAAAACACTAATTCCAAAAAGTTTATGCACCCTTATGTTTATTGCAGCACTATTCACAATAGCCAAGAGATGGAAATAACCAAAATGCCTATCGGTAGATGACTGGATTAAGAAACTGTGGTACATTTATACAATGGAGTATTTATTACTCGGTCATAAAGAAGAATGAAATGTTACTATTTGCAAAGATATGGATGGAACTAGAGAACATTATACTAAGTGAAATAAGTCAGACTAAGAAAGACAAATACCATATGATCTGACTTATATGTGGAATTCAAAGAATAGAATAAATGAACAAACTAATCAGAAAAAGTCTCAGAGATATAGAGGAAAAACTGAGTGTTGCTAGATGGGAGAGGGGATGGAAATGAGGGAGAAGGGAGGGGATTAGAAAGCACAATCGGTAACCATGAGATTGCCATGGGGATATGAAAGACAGTTTGGAGAATATATTCAATATTTTTGTAAAGATTTTGTAGGATATCCAATGGACACTTGCCTTATTAGGGAGACCATTTCATGGACACTGTAGATGCCTCACCACTGCAGTGTACACCTGAAGCTGAAGCTACATAATAATGTATGTTAACCATAATTTTGTATACGTGTGTGTGTGTGTGTGTGTGTGTGTGTGGTCGCAGGAAGTGGAGCACAGCATAAGGAATAGAGAGTGGAAATGTAATGATTGTGTGTGATGTCAGAGGGATAGTAGATTGGGGGAGGTGGGTTATCACTTTGAGAGGGGTATAAATGTCTACCTATTACATTGTTTTGTACACCTGAAACTAATAATAATAAAATAAAAAAAAACATTACAGTGTGTCCTCATCCACCTTATTCACCGGATCTGGCACAGTGTGACTTCTGACTATTCCCCAAAGTCAAAATGACCATGAAAGGTAAACATTTCAAATTGATTGAGGACATCGAAGCAGCCATGACAGTGCAAGTAAAGACACTCACGTAAGAGGGCTTCCGGAACTGCTTTAGAAACTGGCAAGAACGATGGGATAAGTGTGTCCAAAGTGAGGGGATGTATTTGGGGGCTTTTTTGTTTTGTTTTTTATTTTATTTTATACTTCTCATTTTATTCTTTTAAATTAAATTTATTGGGATGACAATGGTTAGTACCGTTATATAGGTTTCAAGTGTACAATTCTATAATACATCATCTATATATCACATTGTGAGCTCACCACCCAGAGTCAGTTCTTCTTCCATCAGAGGGAGAATATTTTGAGGGAAATTAGTGGCAATGTGTATTTTACTGTAACAAATTTTTTTATTTAAACAGTCACCATTTTTGTATCATACCTCATAATATGGAATGTCAACTGTAATTGAAAAACAAGGAAGGGAAAGGTGAAGGGTAATAAGAGGTTCACATTTCCAGGCAGAAAACAAATAAGTCATGGGGATGTAATGTACAGCACGGAGAATATAATAAATAATATTATGATAGTATCTTACAGTGTCAGATGATTACTGGATTTATCATAGTGATAGCTTCTTTAGGCATATAAATGTTGAATAACCTGAGATTAATATAATATTGAATGTTGGCTATATTTTAATGTAATACTTTTTAAAAAGAACTTTTAAAAAAGCAATGTTAATCTGAGGATTCTGTGATGTCCAGGATCCTCTTTTCTCTTGTTCTTGGTTAGAGTTAGCCAAAAGAGGAATTCAGACAATATTTGGACGTGGAAGTGAAGTAACAGCCATTAATCTCCGAAGGTGGTCATAGCAAGGTGTGGTTGGGGGAGATACAGGATCACCATGAACCTCAGAGTCCCACAGACACTTAGCAGTGAATGCCAAGTGGTGGTAGCTACTCAGACACAACTTTTCATAGAGCTCCCTGTGCTTCACTTGGGTGGATAAAAGTGCTCAGCCTCTCAGATGGACTGGCTGGTGACTCTTTCTTTGATCATTTAACTTCTCTTCTGAGCTCTCACTTTTTCAATTCTTTCCACAATTTTGTAAAGTCTAATTAGTGCAATAAATCTCTTCCATAAGAAAGAAATAAAAAGAAAGGAAGGAAGAAAGGAAAGGAGGGAAAGAAGGGAGAGAGAAGGAGGGAGAGAAAGAAGAAAATGTGGGCTGTAGCATAGGATGGACCTATGATAGAGACCAAACTCTACCACTTATTTGCTATGTGACTTTTAGCAAGTTACTGAATTCCTGTCAGCATCAAATTTCTCCTCTTTAATGTAGGTAAAATATTTAGGTAATGCATATAAATAGCTCAGCATAGTTCCAATATCATAAGCAAACTTTCAATGTGTCAGAGATAAGTTCTCTGAGGAAGAAATGTTTGAGCTGAGATTTGAAAGATAAGTAGGAGTTGGCTAAAGAAAGAGTGCGGAATAAACACTACAGGCAGAGCAAACATTATGTATGTGCAACAATAACTTTGGGGTAGCTTTTCACCAGTGTAGGCTTCTACTAGTGCAAAGTAATATTTGGCAACATGTAATTATTTTATACTCGTATATCTGAATAGAGTTTCTTCAAGTTGAGATAATAGGGATCTGGCAATTTAGTGAAACAAGCTTTAATCCAGCACACTTGAACCAATCCAATTAGGTATTAAACACTTACTAACAATGTCAGCAGAAACCAGTCCCATGAGAACACCTTAAAAAAGCTGACTTGGTGGTCCTTTAAAGAAGCTGAAGCTATTCATTGAAAATTGCCTCTATTTCTTTTAAGTTCTCAGCCTCTTTTGGCCAGAGGCTCACAATTAATTCCTGAAAAACCCACACCTTCCATTCATATCAGATATCTGTTCCCAGTACAAACAATATCTCCCAGCAGACCAACACACGTTCTTGCCATCTTTAGGCCAGTGTTTTTGGGATCTTGGTGAGGAATTTTCATACATGAAGGTCAAAGAGTTTCTCTAAGTCACATGTATGATCACAAAATCAATCTGGTGCCAGCGTCCACACTTTTGCTAAATAGGCCTATTCCACAGGCCTAATTTCATGGCCCAGGCCCTTCCCCAGTATATAGATACCAACTGTTCATAAGAACCATTACTACGCTATGGGAAGATCATATTCTTCTAATATTATCTAGTTTATAATGAAGCTACCATTTGAGAATAATAGCACTTTAGGTGATTTCTTACTTCTTGTACAGCATTTGTAGTGGTCTTTATCAAATTATATCTCTGAAATATCTGTAACCTTGCCAGTATCTAGGAAGATGGCAATTGAAAAATGGTCTTCCACATGAACTTGGATAATTCGAATGTCCTATATTGCCATTTGGCCTGTGCAAGGTCCTAATCTTCTTCTAGAAATTAATCAAAATGTTCTCATACAACCTCCTTCCCCAAGCAGGAGGTTTCACCAAAAGAAGTGAACTCCTGAAGATTTTACAGAGTTTGACCCTCTGAAAATGGGAAGTACCTTGCCCAGAATATTCAATATGGGTTTGCAAACTGAGTCAGTGAATACAAGGATGAATGAGTACATGTATGAATGGATGGATAGATGAAGGAAAATGAAGGAAAAATAATTAGACTATAACTATAACGTGGAATTTTTAAGTTATCTATAAATTACATGTCAAGTTATTTTTGAGCATGTGCTATTGCAAGTACTTTATATGGATTATCTCATTTAATCCTCACAACCACCAAATGAACCAAATGCTAGTACTAGTTATATAGTTAAGGAAACTAAGGTTTAGAGAGATAAATTAATTTTCTCGGTCACACAAATAAGTGGCAGAACTGGCATATCCTCCCAGGAATTTATTTCCAGATCTTAATTTCTTAACCTCTAGTGCAACCCCATTCTAGTGCATAATACATTTGCAAGAATGTATTATTTTAGTAAGAAGAGATAGTATGTCTAGACATGACCACATGATTGGATGAAAGAGGTACTCAAATTTGGGAGGAAATGTAGAAGCAAGAAAATATTTAAAACATAAAATCAGTCCTATGAGAAACGGTACTCAATGATGTTCAGGGGCTCAGGCTTTGGGATTCCCTACAAACCTGGGTTCAAATTCTAGCTCTGGAACTAATTTAGGTTTGCAACCTTGAGCAAATTAGCAAATCTCTCTGGGTTTCAGTTTCCTCAACTATAAAATGTGGGTAACATTAGAACCCACATTAAATAGCAGTTGAGAGGATTAGTTAATACAAATAAAGCCCATAATACAGTGTCTAGGACACAGCAAGGACTTAATCATGTTAGCTATTATTGTATTGTTATTATCATTATTGTTAATATTCTGATTTCCTAATTGTACAATAAGAATGGAAATGGAAAAATTATTTTGACATTTCAACATATCTATAATATTTGTCATGGTATTGACATACCCTAAAATTCAGACCAAATGAAAATTAATTCAACCTCAAGGAAGACAAAAAGCAAACTCATCAAGATGATCCAATGAGGATGGGAATACTTTAACTCATAAATGAATAGACAATAATAATATGTGATATTTCAGAAAACAAAAAAAAGTGGCAGATTAAAGTTAAGAAATATACCTTTCCAAAGTGCATTGATTTATTAAGAAGCCATCATTCCTTAAATTTTTATCTTCTCAGCACCAAGGACTGTAAAGGCCTGATTAATGAGAAGGCTAGTATGCAAGGTCTGACGGGGAAGAGGAAGAATTCCCCCTTCCCTCCTCTGGTTCTTTTTGGCTGGTTGACTAACCAAATCAACAGGAGGAAGACTGACAAGAGAAATTCAAATTTAATCTCGTGCACACAGGAACTCCACATACTCTGACTCTGAGAGAGTCAGAGACCCTGTATACATGAGAGGTTCAGAAATAGAAAGAGGGATTGAGGTATATATAAGACATCCTGAACTAGGGATGAGATAAGGTGCCGAGGGAGCTTCAAAAGTTCATTGCAGGATGATAAGAAGAACAGAGGTTCAGTAATTACTAACTTGCCCTGCCCTATAGGTAGGTCAAGAGACATTATCTCTGGTAATCTCTCATGCGAAGGCCTCTAATTCAAATTCTTTTAGGCAGTTAAGAGTTGGGGTGGGGGGGCAGAAGTTTCTCTTGAGCCTGAAGGTAAAATTGCCTTTAGCTCAAAGTAATCTGCATACCACTGAGGAACATCTTGGGGTAGCTTGTTCTGGACCCCCACAGTATCATCATCAACAACAACAACAACCAGACACACACACACACACACCACTCAAACTTTGAAGATGGCTCCTCATCTAGGGATCGTCATAAACAGGACTGCCCACCGTGTCTAGGCAAATATTACTGTATTGTCTTTCACCAATTTCAACCCTGACTGTGACATTTCATTAAAGTACAGGTTGCCGGTTACATGGCAAATTTAGTTTCAGATTTTTGATCATGTAATATCTACCAAGGGAAACTGGGAGAAACACAGTTAAATAGAAAAGTCATGGATTTTTTCCACCTACATTGTTTCAGGTGCCACAGAAAATCAGCAAATCTATGACACACCAGGCAATAAGGAAGTATGTGTCAGGCAGGCAGCCAGAGACAGACAACAGAATCCAGAGCCAGAAACAGGAATGGGTGGAGGGCAGATCAGGCGGCCTCTTAGGAACAAGTATGAGCATGATCTGGATAAGCAGTGAGTCATGGTGAAATAGGGAAACTGGAAACTCTACAGGGTCAAGCAGGTAGTCTACTTCCTGAGGAAAGGGGTGGGGGCAGGGGGAGAGGAAGGAGTTTAAAGAGTGAGGGGATAGGGGTAGATGCTGAAAACCAAAAGAACAGGAACAAATTACAAATGGAGAATGCAGTCTCATTGCATCAGAATCAAGTGGAGTTTGGCAACTAAGGCAGGTCACTGTTCCAGCTTCAGCTGTTCTCCTTCCCCTTCTGCCATGTGAATCTGGCCTGGGGGGTTTGTAGCGGAGGCAATGGAAACAACTGGCTGGGTGAAATGTGTGGGGGTGAGGAGCTGAAAACAGTTCCTGCAAAGAAAGTGTATATTTTGTTTATAAAGTATATTAGAAATGTGCTAAAGGAAGTATTTGAAGATGAATGAGGTATTTGGGTATTTCAATACCCCAAAGAAAATCACTCAATAGCAAGAATGCCTAAGCTTAAAAATATCTAACAGAACACAAGCACACACTTCAGTAAATGAGTTAATGAACCATATAGCTAAACATGCATGATGTTTTCAATTCATGCCTCAGTCTAGGAGTCTCCCAATCATCTCCCAGTCTTTTTTTTTATTAGTTTCAGGTGCACAAGACAAGGTAATACTTAGACGTTCATCATTTATATCCCTCACACTGTGGACCCCCCTCCCCCATCCCCCCATCCACTATCCGTCCGACATCGCACCGAGCCATCACATTATATATATAAAATTATAGTTGGCATTCATTACTGTTCAGTTTCAGGTGTATAGTACATTGATCAAGCATCTACATCTTCCCTGAGGTGGTCTCCCAAATGGGACACGTGTCCATCAGATACCCTACAAAATCTTTACAACATTATTGATTACGTTCCCCAAATTATTTTTCAAAAACCCTGAGGCCATTTTGTGGTTACCGACTATTTTCTAATCCCCTCACCTTTCCCAGTCTTTTTAAAGGGCAGAGAGCTGTTTAACAACCCTTCAGTGTTCTAGGCAGCAAGCAGGTTCTCAACTATTAATGGTAAAGCTGCCAGAAGCCAGACATACCTGAGAACAGATGAAAGGTTTCGTTTGTTCACCTTCAATGTTACACTAGTTCCTACTCAGGATCTCTGAGCACATTACTAGAAATTTTAAAAACACACAGTTACTAGTGTAAAGAGGTTTCTGAAAACATGCAAAGCATTCAACATTCAACAAGAAAGTCGACCTGAAAATTCTGTAAGGGCAAAACTGGATTGCAACATTACACATGCCTGTTCTTTTCACAGAGACCAAAGCAAGTTCAAAGACTCAGAAACTTCATTGAAAATTATAGAAACATGGTGTCAAGTTTCACCTTGCGTGCCAAATCCACTTGATTGGTAGTTGCTTCCTGAAGCACAATATACCTGATCAAATTAGTGATGTCTGCAATAGCTTAGAGAGGAGGGAGTAGATATTCACCATTCTTTAAAAGTCTGTCTTGCTTTGAGTCACAGGCCATCTGGGCATACTACTTCCTATCCTAAAGGTGCAAACTGGCACCTTGTGGGCTAGGTTTATACTGAAGATATGATTTGGGCCTCAGTATTTTTTAAAAATGAGTTGCCAATATTTGAAATTGGGAGGTTTCACATAAATAAAAAAAGAAAGATTACAACTTTCTCTTTAAAAAATGGAAATTTCTAGCAATTTTAGGCCTGTCTTTCCAAATGGCAACTGTCAACAGGAACTGAGTAGGGGTTGTCTCCTTTAGATGGGTGTCCTTTCTCAAATTTTCCTTCCTTCGCTCTATTACATTGCCTGTCTGGCCTCCATAGGATATGCATTTGTGACTCCCTACTCTATGCCTCTATATTACTGTTACTTAACTAGGTTCCTCAATGTTAATGACGACTTTCAGATTCACTGTTCCCTTTTCCACTAAAATTCTGTCATTAACTAGAATTTAAGTCCTTGGCCTCACAATTGCTAGCCACTTTGCCAACCTACTCTTCAGCAACAGAAATATTCTACCTTCAAATTTTTTCAATTCCGATGCACTAGTTTTTTGTTTTTGTGTTTCGTTTTGTTTCACCATAACCTCATATTACTACGGATGTTTTTGCCTGTATTTCCAACAAATCTACCATTCCTTCTCAACCATATATCTAGACCCTTTACTCTTTTCATATTTTCCTAATCTATCAGCTCCTTTCTGAGTCTACTTTTTGTTCCCATGGCCTATCATGTCACGGCCTCGCTTATAATTACTTTCTTTTTGTTGTTGTTGTTCCTTTCTCTTTCTCTTCTACCTGCTCACCAAACCTCATCCCTGGGTCAATCCAACCATTCAACTTCTCCAGGGTGATGAACACTGCTGAATAAAATCACTCTAAAAACTCATGAACTCCAGTCTCAAAGAGCCTTACATCCCTAAATATCACTCTCTCCTCTTCCCCTCAATGGCTAATTCAAAGAGTTGCTACTCTCCTCAAACTATATAATCTACTTCCTCTTGCTTCACTTTCAGAGAAAACTTTGTTTTCTACTCTCAGAAAATCAAGGCCATCAGACAACAGAGTTTCCTCAATTTGCTCCTATACCACCTACAAACTTATTTGAATTTTCACACATTCTGACCTCATGTCTCAGTGGGAGAACTGTCCTTCCTCCATTTCAGACTAATTCTACCCATGTGCATGCCCATCCCCTTGACATTAGCCTATCCTCCTATTCTTGAGCTCTGAATTTATTCAATCTTTTATACCTTTTCTCTCTTATCTTTTATAATTCTCTGTGCCTATTCTTTCCTTTCAAAATATAAACATGCTCAACTGACTTCCAACTAAAAACAATCCTCCCTCAACCTC
Organism: Rhinolophus hipposideros; assembly: GCF_964194185.1. Classification (NCBI taxonomy): domain Eukaryota; kingdom Metazoa; phylum Chordata; class Mammalia; order Chiroptera; family Rhinolophidae; genus Rhinolophus; species Rhinolophus hipposideros. The sequence continues at coordinate 37,910,322 of NC_138046.1, forward strand.
AAGTACTTCTGGCTGCAATCCTATTTTACTGTCACTCTTTCCCCACCAAATTTCTTTAAAAACAGACTCCACTTCCTTGCCTTTCATTTACTACTTCATCTACTGATTTTTGGCTTTTATCAACACCTCTGCATTGAAAAAATTTTTAAAGATCACCAAAAACCATCAACTTTCAAATTCAGTAAGAATTGTTTGCCCATATCTTTTTTGATATTGTAGGGGTTCAGAATGAGTCACCCCAAGATGAGACTCTGTGGTATGCAGATTATTTTGAGTTAAAGGCAATGGAGAACCTGCAGGTTCAAGGGAAAGTTCTGCCCCATTCCACCTTAACCACCTAGAAGAATTTAAATCAGGGGCCTTGCCCATAATAAGTGTTATCACCAGAAATAACTTATTATGACCTATCAATAGGGAAGGACAAACTTCTAATTACTGAACATTTCTTCTTTATTTCTTGCAAATGACCTTCCTCCCTTCTGAAACCCCAAGGCACCTTATCTCATCCTTAGGTCAGAATGTCATATATACTGCATTTTAATTTTCTGTTTCTGACTCTTTCATGTATTGGGGTTCCTATGCATACACATATAATAAAATTTGGTTATTTTCTCTTATCAATCTTCCTCATACATTTTTAATTTTTTTTCATTTTAATTGAAATATAATTGATATACACTAAATTTTCCATATTTAAATTAACAATTTAAGTTTCAATTTTCACAATTTAAGTTTTCATATAAGTATTTACTTATGAAACCATCATTGCACTCAAGATAATGAACATATCCACTATCTCCAAAGTTTTCGCATGTTCCTTTGTGCTACCTGCCAGCCACTCCCTGCACACCCAACTCTCGTCCCCAGGCAACCACTGATCTGCTTCTATCACTACAGATCAGTTTGCATTTTCTAGACTTTTATATAAATAGAATCATACATTCTGTATTTTAGTTGTTCTGGATTCTTTTTTTTAACATTTTTATTAAAATGTAGCTAATATACAATATTATATCAGTTTCAGGTGTACATCATAGTTATTCGACAGTACCCACCTGCCATTACACAGAGTTATTACCATGTTATTAGTTATATTCCCTATGCTAAAGAAGTGCTCACCATTATAAGTCCAGCAACCATCTGACACTGTACCACGCTATCACAATATTATCGACTATATTTCCGATGCTGTATATTACATCGCCAAGACGTATTTGTTCAGTACCTGAAACTTTGAACCTTATTCCCCTTCACATTTTCTCCCTTTCTAAAATTTTTCAATTAGAGTTGATATTATATTATTTTCGTGTATACAGCATAGTGGTAAGACATTTATATAATGTATGAAGTGATCCCACTGATTAGTACCCAACTGGCTCTATAAATAGTTATTACAATGTTATTGACTATATTCTTTATGCTATAACCTACATCCCCATGACTACTGTTTAACAACCAATTTGTACTTTGTAATCCCTTCTGCTTTTTCACCCACCCTCCAACCCCCTCCCATCTGGCAACCATCAAAATATTCTTTGTATCTACAAATTTGTTTCTGTTTAGTTTGTTTATGTTGTTCTTTAGATCCCACTTCTAAAAGTGAAATCACATAACATTTGTCTTTTGCTGTCTGACTTACCATACTCAGCACAATACCTTTTAGGTTCATCTATGCAGTCACAGATGGCAACATTTCCTTCTTTCTTACAGCTGAGTAATATTCCATTGTATATATGTACCACCTCTTCTTTATCTATTCATCCATTCAGGGACACCTAGGTTGCCTTCATATCTTGGCTATTGAAAATAATGCTGCAATAAATATATGGATGAGCACATTCCCTCAAAGTAGCATTTTGGGTTTCTTCGGATAAATACCCAGAAGTGGAATTACCAGGTCCTTCTTTGTCTCTTGTTATAGTCTTTGTTTTAAAGTCTATTTTGTCTGGTATAAGTATTGCTATCCCCATTTTCTTTTTTTGTTTGTTCATCTCCATTTTCATGAAATATCTTTCTCCATCCCTTTAGTTTCTGTTTGTGTGTGTCTTTCGATCTCAAGTGAGTCTCTTGTAGGCAGCGTATGTAAGGGTCTTGTTTTCTAATCCATTTAGCCCTCCGATCTTTTGATTAGAGCATTTGATCCATTTGCATTGAAAGTAATTACTGATAGATATATAGCTATTGCCATTTTATTATCCATACTTTATATTTTTCATCTTAAAGAAGTCCCTCTAAGATTCCTTGTAATACTGGTTTGGTATTGATGAACTCCTATAGCTTTTTCTTGTCTGGGAAGCTCTCTATCTGTCCTTCAATTCTAAATGATAGCTTTGCTGGGTAGAGTAATCTTGGTTGTAGGTCCTTGTTTTTCATCACTTTGAATATTTCCTGCCAATCCCTTCTGGCCTGCAATGTTTCTGTTGAGAAATCAGCTGACAGTCTTATGGGAGCTCCATTGCAGGTAAGTAACTACTTTATTCTTGCTGCTTTTAAGATTCTTCCTTTGTCTTTGATTTTGGTATTTTAATTATGGTGTGTCTTGGTGTTGGCCTCTTTGAGTTCACCTTGTTTGGGACTCTCTGCACTTCCTGGGACTGAATATCCATTTCTTTTGCCAGGTTAGAGAAGTTTTCCATCTTTATTTCTTCAAATAGGTTTTCAACTCCTTGCTCTCTTTCTTCATTTTATGGTACCCCTACAATGCAAATGTTTGATGTTGTCCCAGAAGCCCCTTAAATCCTCCTCAGTTTTTGGATTCTTTTTTCTTTTTGCTGTTCTAATTGGATGTTTTCTGCTACCTTATCTTCTAAGTCGCTGATTCAATTTTCTGCTTCATCTAATCTACCGTTGATTCCCTCAAATGAATTCTTCATTTCTGTTATTGTATTCTTTATTTCTGATTGGTTCTTTTTTATGTTTCCTATCTCTTTGTTGAAGTTCTCCCTGAGATCATTGAGCATCCTTATAACTAGTGTTTGGAAAGCTGCATCTGGTAGATTATTTGTCTCCGTTTTGTTGAGTTCTTTTTCTGGAGCTTTGTGCTGTCCTTTTATTTGGAACATGTTTGTCTCCCCATTTTGGCTACCTCCCTGTGTTTGTTTCTATGTATTAGGTAGGGCTGCTATGTCTCCCAGTCTCAGTAGAATGGCCTTATGTACTAGGTATGCTGTGGGGCTCAGTGGCTCCTGATGTGTCCCTTCTGTGGGTTCTGTGTGCCCCCCTCTTGCAGTTGAGCCTTGGTTGCTATTTGCATGTCAGTGGGAGGGGTTGACCCTCAGGCTCAATGGTTGTGAGGATTGGCTGGGACTACAGTGGAGGAGTTGTGGTACAGAGGCTAAAAATACAGAGTAGGATCTGCCTTGGCAGGGCTCTGGTACCTGCCCAATCCACCCCTTCGGAATGTCATCCTTGGAGCTGCCTGGGAGATGCTCCAGCTCATTTTGAAGCTGGCCAATAGAGGTGCCAGTCCCAACGCTACCTGGGAGGGGCCTGCTGCAAGTTCAATTTCAGCTGCCACCCATGCCCCACCTGGGGTCACCTGGCAGGGGCCACAAAGACATCACCTGTGGCCACCACCTGTGCTGTGCTTGGAAGTGCCTTGGGAGGCCAAGATGTAAACAAAGGCCAGCTGCTGCTAGTGCCAAGCTTAGAGCTGCTGAGCGAGAGGTACAGGACACACTCAAGCCAGATGCTGCTTGTCTGGGTTCTATGAACCGTTGTAAGACCCTAAGAAAGTCTGCATCAATGACGACGGGGGGAAAAATGGTGGCGTGAGGTGAGCCTCTGTAGAGCTCCCCTGAAATTTACAACGAATCGGACAACAATAACTCCACAAAAAATTCCCTGCACAGCAGACAGGCAAGATGAAGAGGTCCACTACTGAATTCACCTCAAGGTGGGTGAGTCACGCGAGCGGGGGAGGAAGGAGAGGAGAAGTGCGGAGACAGAGCAGCGCGGGGGCAGGACGCAGACCTAGACCAGTGCTCGGACCTTGCTCGCTGCTCCCAAAACTACCGCAGCTGCGCTAGAGGGAAGGTCTCGGACTGCTAGGGCTCCGCGTACAGCCGACAAGGCTGAGGGGCAGCATATAACACGGCTGAACCCAACAATCATGGCAGAGACCTCACAGAGCAAAGACTGAGGGAAGGGGGCTGAAATCAGTGGTTTAAGCTCGCACTGCCGAGCAGAGAATGGAAGCCTTAGGCACGGAGACTGGCCGATCCTCCCTACCCTCTCAGAGCTCGACCTGCCCCGAACTGCGGGGTGCTAGAAGCGATAAATTAGCAGTGTCAGATCAAACGACAGAATATTTGCTGCTCTGAGAACTGTGGACCGCAGACACAGATTGGCAGCTCAACTAGTTCCAGCAAAGGGCAGAAAGATGTGGAAGAAGAACTGGCTGTGGTGGTGGTTGCGGCCATTGCTCTGGGCCACCTCTCACAACTCACCCTGCCCCTGGCCCCACCTATCTGGGCAGATCATTGCAGGAGTTAACAGAAATGCTGAAACATACGGGCTCCGAATCTGGTGCAGGAAGAGCTTTGGAACTTCAAAGACTCTTCGCATTCCTATAAACCTGTTGCAGAAGCCACTCCTGTAGATGTCTAGGAAGAGAAATAGTAAATCAGTGATTGCCATGAATAACCAAGGCAACAAGATAGCTCAGAAAGAAAGTGAAAATTCTCAAGAAAAGGAACTTAGAGATATGGAAATATGTGATTTAAATGACAGAGAATTCAAGATGGCAATTCTGAAAAAACTGAATGAGATGCAAGAAAACACAGAAAGGCAGTTTAATGAACTCAGAAACATAATCGAAGAACACCATGAGCATTTTACATAAGAGATTGAAATTTTGAAAAAGAACCAAATAGAATTTCTGGAGATTAAAAACTCAATAGAAGAAATTAACAATAAAATATCCAGCTTAGGTAGTAGAGTTGACCAGATGGAGGAAAGAATCAGTGACATCGAAGATAGGAACCTGGAATTTACACAGATGGAAGAAGAAAGAGACTTGAGAATTAAAAGAAATGAAAGAACTCTACAAGAACTTTCTGACTCCATCAGAAAGAGCAATATAAGAATAATGGGCATATCAGAAGGAGAAGAAAGAGAGAAGGGAACAGAGAATATATTCAAACAAATCGTCGATGAGAACTTCCCAAACTTGTGGAAAGAACTGGATCCTCGAATCCAAAGAGCAAATAGAACATCTAATTACCTCAATCCCAACAGGCCTTCACCAAGGCACATTGTATTGAAGCTGTCTAAAATCAATGACAAAGAAAAAATCCTCAAGGCAGCCAGGGAAAAGAAGACGGTAACTTACAAAGGAAAGGCCATTAGATTATGATCAGATTTTTCAGCAGAAACTCTACAAGCTAGGAGGGAATGGAACCAAATATTCAAACTATTGAAAGAGAGAAATTATGAGCCAAGAATAATATATCCAGCAAAGATCTCCTTTAGATATGAAGGAGGAATAAAGACCTCTCCAGACTTCCAGAAGCTGAGGGAATTTTCTAATACACGACGTGCATTACAAGAAATACTAAAGGAAGCTATTAGACCACCATCAACAGGGACAACTTGTGGCAACCGAAACATAAAAAGGGGGAGTGTAAAGGCCTGAACTGGAATATGGGAATAGAGAAAGTAAGCGTACTGAAGAAACTGGAATACTCTAAATATCAAACTTTCTTTTACATAAACTCAAGGGTAACCACTCAAAAAACATCCAAATCTGAAATATATACTGTAATAAAAGAAGAAACAGAGGGAAACATCATAGAATACCACCACACAGAAATAACAGACAACAACAAAAAGGCAAAGAAACAATGGAGACACAGCCTTACCAGAAAACTAAAGATAGAATGACAGGAAATCCTCACATATCAATAATCACCCTAAATGTAAATGGACTGAACTCACCAATAAAGAGACACAGAGTAGCAGATTGGATCAGAAAACTAAACCCAACCATATGCTGCCTACAAGAGACACATCTCAGCTACAAGGACAAGCATAGACTCAAAGTGAAAGGGTGGAAATTGACACTCCAAACAAATGGTACCCAGAGAAAATCAGGTGTAGCCATAATGATTTCCGATGAAACAGACTTCAGGGTGAAAAAGATAACAAGAGACAAAGATGGACATTTCATAATGGTAAAGGGGACTATACAACAAGAAGACATAACAGTCATCAATATTTATGCCCCCAATCAGGGAGCACCGAAATATACCAAGCAACTACTAACAGAACTAAAGGGAGAACTTGACCAAAACACAATGATACTAGGGGACGTAAATACGTCATTGACAGCTATGGATAGATCATCCAAACAGAAGATAAATAACGAAATCGCAGCCCTAAATGACACATTAGATGAATTGGACATAATTGACATATATAGAGCACTTCATCCTAAAACATCAGACTATACATTCTTTTCTAGTGTACATGGAACATTCTCAAGGATAGACCATATATTGGGACACAAAATCAGCCTCAGCAAATTTAAGAAGATTGAAATCATACCAAGCATATTCTCTGATCACAAAGCTTTGAAATTGGATATCAACTGTGAAAAGAAAGCAGGAAAAAACACAAATACATGGAGATTAAACAACATACTTTTAAAGAACGACTGGGTCAAAGAAGAAATTAGAGGAGAGCTCAATAGATACATAGAAACAAATGACAATGAAAATACATCCTACCAAAATTTTTGGGATGCCGCGAAAGCAGTTTTAAGAGGGAAATTTATATCATTACAGGCCTATCTCAAGAAACAAGAAAAATCCCAAATAAATACCCTCATGTTACACCTTAAAAAACTAGAAAAAGAAGAACAAGCGAAACCCAAGGTCAGCAGAAGAAAGGAAATAACAAAAATCAGAGCAGAGCTAAATGAAATAGAGAACAAAAAGACAATGGAAAAAATTAATGTGACAAAAAGCTGGTTCTTTGAAAAGGTTAACAAAATTGACAAACCCTTGGCTAGACTCACTAAGATAAAAAGAGAGAAGACACTAATTAACAAAATCAGAAATGAAAAAGGGGAAGTTATCACGGACACCACAGAAATACAAAGGATTATCCAAGAATACTATGAAGGACTATATGCCACCAAATTTAATAACTTAGAAGAAATGGACAAGTTCTTAGAAACATATAGCCTTCCAAGGCTGAATCATGAAGAACTGGAAAATCTTAACAGGCCGATCACCAGTAACGAAATTGAATCAGTCATCAAAAACCTTCCCAAAATCAAAAGTCCTGGACAAGATGGCTTCACCAGTGAATTCTACCAAACCTTCAAAGAGGATCTAATACCAATCCTGCTCAAACTCTTCCAAAAAATTGAAGAAGAGTCAGTACTCCCTAACTCATTTTATAAGGCCAACATTACCCTGATACCAAAACCTGGTAAGGACAACACAAAAAAAGAAAACTACAGACCTATATCTCTGATGAATACAGATGCTAAAATCCTAAACAAAATTCTAGCAAATCGAATACAACAATGCATTAAAAAGATTATTCATCACGACCAAGTGGGGTTCATCCCCGGGGCACAAGGATGGTTCAACATTCGCAAATCCATCAATGTGATACATCACATAAACAAAATAAAGGACAAAAATCATATGATTCTATCAATTGATGCAGAAAAAGCATTTGATAAGATACAACATCCATTTATGATTAAAACACTTACTAAAATTGGTATAGAAGGAAAACACCTCAACATAATAAAGGCCATATACGACAAGCCCTCAGCTAATCTCATAATTAATGGTGAAAAGCTGAAGCCCTTTGCTCTACATTCAGGAACACGACAAGGTTGTCCCCTATCACTTCTCCTTTTCAAAATAGTGTTGGAAGTCCTCGCCAGAGCTATCAGGCAAGAGAAAGAAATAAAAGGCATCCAAATTGGGAATGAAGAAGTTAAATTGTCACTTTTTGCAGATGACATGATGCTATACATAGAAAACCCTAAAGACTCCACCAAAAAGCTATTAGAAACAATCAATGAATATAGTAAAGTTGCTGGCTACAAAATCAACGTACAAAAGTCCATTGCTTTCCTATATACCAACAATGAAATCTCAGAAAAAGAGATAGAAAAAACAATTCCTTTTGCAATTGCAGCAAAAAGAATAAAATACCTAGGAATAAACTTAACCAAGGATGTGAAGGATTTATATGCTGAAAACTATAAGACATTTTTGAAAGAAATTGAAGAAGACACAAAGAAATGGAAAGACATTCCGTGCTCATGGATTGGAAGAATCAACATAGTTAAAATGGCCATATTACCCAAAGCCATATACAGATTTAATGCAATCCCCATTAAAATCCCAATGGCATTTTTTAAAGAAATAGAACAAAAAATCATCAGATTTGTTTGGAACCACAAAAGACCCCGAATAGCCAAAGCAATATTAAAAAAAAAGAACAATACTGGAGGTATTACACTCCCTGATTTTTCCTTGTACTACAGGGCTACAATAATCAAAACACCTTGGTATTGGCGGAAAAACAGACACATAGACCAATGGAATAGAATTGAGAACCCAGAAATAAAACCATATAAATATGGACAGATAATTTTTGACAAAGAAGCTAAAAACATACGATGGAGGAAAGACAGCCTCTTCAATAAATGGTGCTGGCAGAATTGGATAGCTACGTGCAAAAGAATGAAACTGGACTGCTATCTGTCACCATGTACCAAAATTAATTCAAAATGGATCAAAGACTTAAGCATAAGACCTGACACAATAAACTGCATTGAAGAAAACATAGGTACTAAACTTATGGACCTTGGGTTCAAAGAGCATTTTATGAATTTGACTCCAAAGGCAATGGAAGTAAAAACTAAAATAAACAAATGGGATTATATGAAACTGAAAAGCTTCTGCACAGGAAAAGAAACTATTGACAAAATAATGAGGCAACCAACTGAATGGGAGAAGATTTTCGCAAACAGTTCCTCTGAAAAGGGGCTAATATCCAAAATATACAAGGAACTCATGAAACTCAACAACAAAAAAACAAACAACCCAATTGAAAAATGGACAGAGGACCTGAAGAGACATTTCTCCAAAGAGGATATACAAATGGCAAATAGACATATGAAAAAATGCTCAACATCGCTAATCATCAGAGAAATGCAAATGAAAACCACAATGAGATATCACCTCACCCCAGTCAGAATGGCTTTCATCAACAAAACAAATAGTAACAAGTGTTGGAGAGGCTGTGGAGAAAAAGGAACTCTCATACACTGTTGGTGGGAATGCAGACTGGTGCAGCCGCTATGGAAGGCAGTGTGGAGGTTCCTCAAGAAATTACGAATAGAATTACCATATGACCCAGCAATCGCTCTCCTGGGTATCTACCCCAAAAATATAAAAGCGTTTCTCTATAGAGACACGTGTACGCCAATGTTCATTGCAGCTTTGTGTACGGTGGCCAAGACATGGAAACAACCAAAATGTCCTTCGATAGATGAATGGATAAAGAAGTTGTGGTACATATACACAATGGAATACTATTCGGCGTTAAGGAAAGATGATATAGGAACATTTGTGACAACATGGATGGATCTCGAGAAAATAATGCTAAGTGAAACAAGTCAGACAGAAAAAGCAGAGAACCCTATGATTTCACTGATATGTGGTATATAAACCAAAAAGAACAAGACAAACAAATGAGAAACAAAAACTCATAGACACAGACAATAATTTAGTGGTTACCAGAGGGTAAGGGGGTGGGGGGTGGGTGATGAGGGTAAAGGGGATCAAATATATGGTGATGGAAGGAGAACTGACTCTGGGTGGTGAACACACAATGGGATTTATAGACGATGTAATGCAGAATTGTACAACTGAAATCTATGTAAATTTACTAACAATTGTCACCCCAATAAAATTAATTAAAAAAAAAAAAGAAGTTAAATTGTCACTCTTTGCAGATGACATGATGCTATATATAGAAAACCCTAAAGACTCCACCAAAAAGCTATTAGAAACAATCAATGAATACAGTAAAGTTGCTGGCTACAAAATCAACGTACAAAAGTCCATTGCTTTCTTATATACCAACAATGAAATCTCAGAAAAAGACATAGAAAAAATAATTCCTTTTGCAATTGCAGCAAAAAGAATAAAATACCTAGGAATAAACTTAACCAAGGATGTGAAGGATTTATATGCTGAAAACTATAAGACATTTTTGAAAGAAATTGAGGAAGACACAAAGAAATGGAAAGACATTCCGTGCTCATGGATTGGAAGAATCAACATAGTTAAAATGGCCATATTACCCAAAGCCATATACAGATTTAAAGCAATCCCCATTAAAATCCCAGTGGCATTTTTTAAAGAAATAGAACAAAAAATCATCAGATTTGTTTGGAACCACAAAAGACCCTGAATAGCCAAAGCAATATTAAAAAAAAAGAACAATATTGGAGGTATCACACTCCCTGATTTTTCCTTGTACTACAGGGCTACAATAATCAAAACAGCTTGGTATTGGCGGAAAAACAGACACATAGACCAATGGAATAGAATTGAGAACCCAGAAATAAAACCATATAAATATGGACAGATAATTTTTGACAAAGAAGCTAAAAATATACAATGGAGAAAAGACAGCCTCTTCAATAAATGGTGCTGGCAGAATTGGATAGCTACGTGCAAAAGAATGAAACTGGACTGCTATCTCTCACCATGTACCAAAATTAATTCAAAATGGATCAAAGACTTAAGCATAAGACCTGACACAATAAACTGCATTGAAGAAAACATAGGTACTAAACTTATGGACCTTGGGTTCAAAGAGCATTTTATGAATTTGACTCCAAAGGCAATGGAAGTAAAAACTAAAATGAACAAATGGGATTATATGAAACTGAAAAGCTTCTGCACAGGAAAAGAAACTATTGACAAAATAATGAGGCAACCAACAGAATGGGAGAAGATTTTCGCAAACAGTTCCTCTGATAAGGGGCTAATATCCAAAATATACAAGGAAATCATGAAACTCAACAACAAAAAAACAAACAACCCAATTGAAAAATGGACAGAGGACCTAAAGAGACATATCTCCAAAGAGGATATACAAATGGCAAATAGACATATGAAAAAATGCTCAACATCGCTAATCATCAGAGAAATGCAAATGAAAACCACAATGAGATATCACCTCACCCCAGTCAGAATGGCTTTCATCAACAAAACAAATAGTAACAAGTGTTGGAGAGGCTGTGGAGAAAAAGGAACACTCATACACTGTTGGTGGGAATGCAGACTGGTGCAGCCGCTATGGAAGGCAGTGTGGAGGTTCCTCAAGAAATTACGAATAGAATTACCATATGACCCAGCAATCGCTCTCCTGGGTATCTACCCCAAAAATATAAAAGCATTTCTCTATAGAAACACGTGTACGCCAATGTTCATTACAGCTTTGTTTACGGTGGCCAAGACATGGAAACAACCAAAATGTCCTTCGATAGATGAATGGATAAAGAAGTTGTGGTACATATACACAATGGAATACTATTCGGCGTTAAGGAAAGATGATATAGGAGCATTTGTGACAACATGGATGGATCTCGAGAGAATAATGCTAAGTGAAATAAGTCAGACAGAAAAAGCAGAGAACCCTATGATTTCACTGATATGTGGTATATAAACCAAAAAGAACAAGACAAACAAATGAGAAACAAAAACTCATAGACACAGACAATAATTTAGTGGTTACCAGAGGGTAAGGGGGTGGGGGGAGGGTGATGAGGGTAAGGGGGATCAAATATATGGTGATGGAAGGAGAACTGACTCTGGGTGGTGAACACACAATGGGATTTATAGACGATGTAATACAGAATTGTACACCTGAAATCTATGTAAATTTACTAACAATTGTCACCCCAATAAAATTAATTAAAAAAAAAAAAAAAAAAAAAAAAAAAAAAAACCGAGAACCCTATGATTTCACTGATATGTGGTATATAAACCAAAAAGAACAAGACAAACATATGAGAAACAAAAACTCATAGACACAGACAATAATTTAGTGGTTACCAGAGGGTAAGGGGGTGGGGGGTGGGTGATGAGGGTAAAGAAGATCAAATATATGGTGATGGAAGGAGAACTGACTCTGGGTGGTGAACACGCAATGGGATTTATAGACGATGCAATACAGAATTGTACACCTGAAATCTATGTAAATTTACTAACAATTGGCACCCCAAAAAATTAATTAAAAAAAAAAAAGAAGAACAAGCGAAACCCAAGGTCAGCAGAAGAAAGGAAATAACAAAAATCAGAGCAGAGCTAAATGAAATAGAGAACAAAAAGACAATAGAAAAAATTAATGTGACAAAAAGCTGGTTCTTTGAAAAGCTTAACAAAATTGACAAACCCTTGGCTAGACTCACTAAGATAAAAAGAGAGAAGACACTAATTAACAAAATCAGAAATGAAAAAGGGGAAATTATCACGGACACCACAGAAATACAAAGGATTATCCAAGAATACTATGAAGGACTATATGCCACCAAATTTAATAACTTAGAAGAAATGGACAAGTTCTTAGAAACATATAGCCTTCCAAGGCTGAATCATGAAGAACTGGAAAATCTTAACAGGCCGATCACCAGTAACGAAATTGAATCAGTCATCAAAAACCTTCCCAAAATCAAAAGTCCTGGACCAGATGGCTTCACCAGTGAATTCTACCAAACCTTCAAAGAGGATCTAATACCAATCCTGCTCAAACTCTTCCAAAAAATTGAAGAAGAGTCATTACTCCCTAACTCATTTTATGAGGCCAACATTACCCTGATACCAAAACCTGGTAAGGACAACACAAAAAAAGAAAACTACAGACCTATATCTCTGATGAATACAGATGCTAAAATCCTAAACAAAATTCTAGCAAATCGAATACAACAATGCATTAAAAAGATTATTCATCACGACCAAGTGGGGTTCATCCCCGGGGCACAAGGATGGTTCAACATTTGCAAATCCATCAATGTGATACATCACATAAACAAAATAAAGGACAAAAATCATATGATTCTATCAATTGATGCAGAAAAAGCATTTGATAAGATACAACATCCATTTATGATTAAAACACTTACTAAAATTGGTATAGAAGGAAAATACCTCAACATAACAAAGGCCATATACGACAAGCCCTCACCTAATCTCATAATTAATGGTGAAAAGCTGAAGCCCTTTGCTCTACGTTCAGCAACACGACAAGGTTGTCCCCTATCACCTCTGCTTTTCAACATAGTGTTGGAAGTCCTCGCCAGAGCTATCAGGCAAGAGAAAGAAATAAAGGCATCCAAATTGGGAATGAAGAAGTTAAATTGTCACTCTTTGCAGATGACATGATGCTATATATAGAAAACCCTAAAGACTCCACCAAAAAGCTATTAGAAACAATCAATGAATACAGTAATGTTGCTGGCTACAAAATCAACGTACAAAAGTCCATTGCTTTCTTATATACCAACAATGAAATCTCAGAAAAAGAGATAGAAAAAACAATTCCTTTTGCAATTGCAGCAAAAAGAATAAAATACCTAGGAATAAACTTAACCAAGGATGTGAAGGATTTATATGCTGAAAACTATAAGACATTTTTAAAAGAAATTGAAGAAGACACAAAGAAATGGAAAGACATTCCGTGCTCATGGATTGGAAGAATCAACATAGTTAAAATGGCCATATTACCCAAAGCCATATACAGATTTAAAGCAATCCCCATTAAAATCCCAGTGGCATTTTTTAAAGAAATAGAACAAAAAATCATCAGATTTGTTTGGAACCACAAAAGACCCCGAATAGCCAAAGCAATATTAAAAAAAAAAGAACAATACTGGAGGTATCACACTCCCTGATTTTTCCTTGTACTACAGGGCTACAATAATCAAAACAGCTTGGTATTGGCGGAAAAACAGACACATAGACCAATGGAATAGAATTGAGAACCCAGAAATAAAACCATATAAATATGGACAGATAATTTTTGACAAAGAAGCTAAAAACATACAATGGAGAAAAGACAGCCTCTTCAATAAATGGTGCTGGCAGAATTGGATAGCTACGTGCAAAAGAATGAAACTGGACTGCTATCTGTCACCATGTACCAAAATTAATTCAAAATGGATCAAAGACTTAAGCATAAGACCTGACACAATAAACTGCATTGAAGAAAACATAGGCACTAAACTTATGGACCTTGGGTTCAAAGAGCATTTTATGAATTTGACTCCAAAGGCAATGGAAGTAAAAACTAAAATAAACAAATGGGATTATATGAAACTGAAAAGCTTCTGCACAGGAAAAGAAACTATTGACAAAATAATGAGGCAACCAACTGAATGGGAGAAGATTTTCGCAAACAGTTCCTCTGATAAGGGGCTAATATCCAAAATATACAAGGAACTCATGAAACTCAACAACAAAAAAACAAACAACCCAATTGAAAAATGGACAGAGGACCTGAAGAGACATTTCTCCAAAGAGGATATACAAATGGCAAATAGACATATGAAAAAATGCTCAACATCGCTAATCATCAGAGAAATGCAAATGAAAACCACAATGAGATATCACCTCACCCCAGTCAGAATGGCTTTCATCAACAAAACAAATAGTAACAAGTGTTGGAGAGGCTGTGGAGAAAAAGGAACTCTCATACACTGTTGGTGGGAATGCAGACTGGTGCAGCCGCTATGGAAGGCAGTGTGGAGGTTCCTCAAGAAATTATGAATAGAATTACCATATGACCCAGCAATCGCTCTCCTGGGTATCTACCCCAAAAATATAAAAGCATTTCTCTATAGAGACACGTGTACTCCAATGTTCATTGCAGCTTTGTTTACGGTGGCCAAGACATGAAAGCAACCAAAGTGTCCTTCGATAGATGAATGGATAAAGAAGTTGTGTTACATATACACAATGGAATACTGTTCGGCGTTAAGGAAAGATGATATAGGAGCATTTGTGACAACATGGATGGATCTCGAGAGAATAATGCTAAGTGAAATAAGTCAGACAGAAAAAGCAGAGAACCCTATGATTTCACTGATATGTGGTATATAAACCAAAAAGAACAGGACAAACAAATGAGAAACAAAAAGTCATAGACACAGACAATAATTTAGTGGTTACCAGAGGGTAAGGGGGTGGGGGGTGGGTGATGAGGGTAAAGGGGATCAAATATATGGTGATGGAAGGAGAACTGACTCTGGGTGGTGAACACGCAATGGGATTTATAGACGATGTAATACAGAATTGTACACCTGAAATCTATGTAAATTTACTAACAATTGTCACCCCAATAAAATTAATTAAAAAAAAAAAGAAATACTAAAGGAGGCTATTAGACAACCATCAACAGGGACAACTTGTGGCAACCAAAACATAAAAAGGGGGAGAGTAAAGGCCTGAACTGGAATTTGGGAATAGAGAAAGTAAGCGTGCTGAAGAAACTGGAATACTCTAAATATCAAAATCTCTTTTACATAAACTTAAGGGTAACCACTCAAAAAACATCCAGAACTGAAATATATACTGTAATAAAAGAAGAAACAGAGGGAAACATCATAGAATACCAACACACAGATATAATAGACAACAACAAAAGACAAAGAAACAATGAAGACACAGCCTTACCAGAAAACTAAAGACAGAATGACAGGAAATCCTCACATATCAATAATCACCCTAAATGCAAATGGACTGAACTCACCAATAAAGAGACACAGAGTAGCAGATTGGATCAAAAAACAAAACCCAACCATATGCTGTCTACAAGAGACACATCTCAGCTACAAGGACAAGCATAGACTCAAAGTGAAAGGGTGGAAATTGACACTCCAAGCAAATGGTACCCAGAGAAATTCAGGTGTAGCCATAATGATTTCCGACGAAACAGACTTCAGGGTGAAAAAGATAACAAAAGACAAAGATGGACATCCTAATGGTAAAGGGGACTATACAACAAGAAGACATAACAGTAATCAATATTTATGTCCCCAATCAGGGAGCACAGTAATATACCAAGCAACTACTAACAGAACTGAAAGGAGAAATTGACCAAAACACAATGATACTAGGGGACTTAAATACATCATTGACAGCTATGGATAGATCATCCAAACAGAAGATAAATAATGAAATAGCAGCCCTAAATGACACAGTAGATGAGATGGACATCATTGTCATATATAGAGTACTTCATCCTAAAACATCAGACTACACATTCTTTTCTAATGTACATGGAACATTCTCAAGGATAGACAATATATTGGGACATAAAATCAGCCTCAGCAAATTTAAGAGATGAAATCATACCATGCATATTCTCTGATCACAAGACTTTGAAATTGGATATCAACTGTAAAAAGAAAGCAGGAAAAAACAGAAATACTTGGAGATTAAACAACATACTTTTAAAGAACGACTGGGTCAAAGAAGAAATTAGAGGAGAGCTCAATAGATACATAGAAACAAATGACAATGAAAATGCATCCTACCAAAATTTTTGGGATGCCCCGAAAGCAGTTTTAAGAGGGAAATTTATATCATTACAGGCCTATCTCAAGAAACAAGAAAAATCCCAAATAAATAACCTCATGTTACACCTTAAAGAACTAGAAAAAGAAGAACAAGCGAAACCCAAGGTCAGCAGAAGACAGGAGATGACAAAAATCAGAGCAGAACTAAATGAAATAGAGAACAAAAATACAATAGAAAAAATTAATGGGACAAAGAGCTGGTTCTTTGAAAAGATTAAAAAAATTGACAAACCCTTGGCTAGACTCACTAACATAAAAAGAGAGAAGACACTAATTAAGAAATTCAGAAATGAAAAAGTGGAAGTTATCACGGACACCACAGAAATACAAACGATTATCCATGAATACTATGAAGGACTATATGCCACCAAATTCAATAACTTAGGAGAAATGGACAACTTCTTAGAAACATATAGCCTTCCAGGGCTGAATCATGAAGAACTGGAAAATCTAAACAGGCCGATCACCAGTAACGAATTTGAATCAGTCATGCAAAACATTCCCAAAATCAAATGTCCTTGACCAGATGGCTTCACTAGTGAATTCTACCAAACCTTCAAAGAGGATCTAATACCAATCCTGCTCAAACTCTTCCAAAAAATTGAAGAAGAGTCAGTACTCCCTAACTCATTTTATGAGGCCAACATTACGCTGATGCCAAAACCTGGTAAGGACAACACAAAAAAAGAAACCTACAGACCAATATCTCTGATGAATACAGATGCTAAAATCCTTAACAAAATTCTAGCAAATCGAATACAACAATGCATTAAAAAGATTATTCATCACGACCAGGTGGGGTTATCTCGGGGCACAAGGATGGTTCAACATTCGCAAATCCATCAATGTGATATATCACATAAACAAAATAAAGGACAAAAATCATATGATTCTATCAATTGATGCAGAAAAAGCGTTTGATAAGATACAACATCCATTTATGATTAAAACACTTAATAAAATTGGTATAGAAGGAAAATACCTCAACATAATAAAGGCCATATATGACAAGCCCTCAGATAATCCCATAATTAATGGTGAAAAGCTGAAGCCCTTTGCTCTACGTTCAGGAACACGACAAGGTTGTCCCCTATCACCTCTGCTTTTCAACATAGTGTAGGAAGTCTTTGTCAGAGATCAGGCAAGAGAAAGAAATAAAAGGCATCCAAATTGGGAATGTAGAGGTTAAATTGTCACTCTTTGCAGATTATCTGATGCTATATATAGAAAACCCTAAAGACTCCAACAAAAAACTATTAGAAACAATCAAGAAATTCAGTAAACTTGCTGGCTACAAAATCAACATACAAAAGTCCATTGCTTTCCTATATACCAAAAATGAAATCTCAGGAAAAGAAATAGAAAAAAACAATTCCTTTTGTAATTGCAGCAAAAAGAATAAAATACCTAGGAATAAACTTAACCCAGGATGTGAAGGATTTATATGCTGAAAACTATAAGACATTTTTGAAAGAAATTGAAGAAGACACAAAGAAATGGAAACACAGTCCGTTCTCATGGATTGGAAGAACCAACATAGTTAAAATGGCCATATTACCCAAAGCCATATACAGATTTAATGCAATCCCCATCAAAATCCCAATGGCATTTTTTTAAAGAAATAGAACAAAAAATCATCAGATTAGTTTGGAACACAAAAGACCCCAAAGCCAAAGCAATATTTAAAAAAAAGAACAATACTGGAGGTATCACACTCCCTGATTTTTCTTGTACTACAGGGCTACAATAATCAAAACAGCTTGGTATTGACAGAAAAACAGACACATAGACCAATGGAATAGAATTGAGAACCCAGAAATAAAACCACATAAATATGGACACATAATTTTTGACAAAGAAGCTAAAAACATACAATGGAGGAAAGACAGCCTCTTCAATAAATGGTGCTGGCAGAATTGGTTAGCTACGTGCAAAAGAATGAAAGTGGAATGCTATCTGTCACCATGTACGAAAATTAATTCAAAATGGATCAAAGACTTAAGCATAAGACCTGACACAATAAACTGCATAGAAGAAAACATAGGGACTAAACTTATGGACCTTGGGTTCAAAGAGCATTTCATGAATTTGACTCCAAAGGCAATGGAAGTAAAAACTAAAATAAACGAATGGGATTATATGAAACTGAAAAGCTTCTGCACAGGAAAAGAAACTATTGACAAAATAGTGAGGCAAACAACTGAATGGGAGAAGATTTTTGCAAACAGTGCCTCTGATAAGGAGCTAATATCCAAAATATACAAGGAACTCATGAAACTCAACAACAAAAAAGCAAACAACCCAATTGAAAAATGGACAGAGGATCTGAAGAGACATTTCTCCAAAGAGGATATACAAATGGCAAATAGACATATGAAAAAATGCTCAACATCGCTAATCATCAGAGAAATGCAAATGAAAACCAATATGAGATATCACCTTATGCCAGTCAGAATGGCTTTCATCAACAAGACAAATAGTAACAAGTGTTGCAGAGGCTGTGGAGAAAAAGGAACCCTCATACACTGTTGGTGGGAATGCAGACTGGTGCAGCCGCTATGGAAGGCAGTGTGGAGGTTCCTCAAGAAATTACGAATAGAATTACCATATGACCCAGCAATCGCTCTCCTGGGTATCTACCCCAAAAATATAAAAGCATTTCTCTATAGAGACACGTGTACGCCAATGTTCATTGCAGCTTTGTTTACGGTGGCCAAGACATGGAAACAACCAAAATGTCCTTCGATAGATGAATGGATAAAGAAGTTGTGGTACATATACACAGTGGAATACTATTCGGCGTTAAGGAAAGATGATATAGGAGCATTTGTGACAACATGGATGGATCTCGAGAGAATAATGCTAAGTGAAATAAGTCAGACAGAAAAAGCAGAGAACCCTATGATTTCACTGATATGTGGTATATAAACCAAAAAGAACAAGACAAACAAATGAGAAACAAAAACTCATAGACACAGACAATAATTTAGTGGTTACCAGAGGGTAAGGGGGTGGGGGGGTGGGTGATGAGGGTAAAGGGGATCAAATATATGGTGATGGAAGGAGAACTGACACTGGGTGGTGAACACACAATGGGATTTATAGACGATGTAATACAGAATTGTACACCTGAAATCTGTAGGGGGCGGGTGCCTATAAGGCACCATCACATAACTGAGAAGCATGAGATAGAAAAAGTTACTTTAGATAACACCCACATCCTGTAGGGTGTGTCCGGATGGCTTAAGACTGCTAGCCTGCAAAAGTTACTTTAGATAACACCCACATCCTGTAGGGTGTGTCCGGATGGCTTAAGACTGCTAGCTTGTAGCAACCCTTCTTATGTTAATGCCCCTCCACCCAGCAAAAAATGTATATAACCCCTGATTGAGCTGCAATAAAGTGAGACTTGATCAGAACTCCTGTCTTGTCTCCGGTCTTTGTGTCTCCCATTTTCCTCCCTTCTAGGTGCTTCGGGGTCCCTCGTGTAGTGTCCTGCGGGTCGGGACAACTGGCGCCCAACGTGGGGCCTGAAGTCTCCTAGAAGATGAGATGCCTGAGTTCGTCCAGTCTAAAGAGCTGCAGCATATTTCTTCTTTGATCACCATAAGACTACCCAACTTGTGGGAGATCTGTACAGGTAAGCGGACGACTCCTTCAAAAAATGGGACATATATTTGTGTTCTAGACTTATGTATAGTCTACAGGCTTCCCCTCAGACACTTAGACTAGGGTTCCCCTTTCCCCTAACCTGTTGTCCCAGTCTCCCTTTTTATCTGCTCTCAGCTCACTTTGGGTTTTAGTCGTTCACCAACGAGACAGTTTTCTAGGTGTTTGGGACCGTTTGAGCGAGATTTTGCCTGCTTACTTTGAGCTCCAATCGTCCACCCAGAGGATTTCCCGACCGGTTGAGTCCCGACTGGCTTTCGCCTGAGGGTCGTTACCAGCCGCGTCGCCTCTTGGGGTCCGTGTTGGCGGATTATACCAACCGATTGCTCACGTAAGGGCTTTTTCTCCTCTCATCCCAACACCCCCGTCGCTCTGGCCGGGTGAGTCCCAAAAGACATTCGTCTGCGGGTCGTTACCACCCGAGCCGTCTCGTTTGGGTCCGTGTTGGCGGATTGTACCAACCGACTGCCTACGTGAGGAGAGTCTTTATTCCTTCTCATAATGGGACAAGAGGTTAGTGTTCATGACAAGTTTATCTCAGGACTAGAAGAGTCCTCACCTAATTGTCCTGATTTTAATGTAACTTCGAGCCCACCTGAGGACGATCAGTTAAGCCTTGAGGATGAGGCTGATTTAGAGGAAGCTGCCGCTAATCCTGACTGGCAGTCTCTGGCCTCTAATCAAATGCCCCCTCCCTATAATCCCCAAAAGTTAAAAAGTGGAGAACTGTACACTATAAAAAATTCCCCAAAAAATGTTGTTGCTCATGCGCTTTTTATTCTAAACTTCCTGCAACTCGACCAAAACTCAAAAACTGCCACTGACCGCCTCTGGCATCCATCCACAGCTGATAATTTTGCCTCCGTTTTGTGGCGAGACCCCATAACAAATCTATGGTCAGGCCCAGATCCTGTCCTCATTTGGGGACGAGGATCAGTCTGCATTTTTGATAATAAAACCCAAGCTGCCAGGTGGCTTCCCGAGAGACTTATAAAACAAATAGATGTTAACCCCCATTCCAGGGACAGCCCCGCTCCCTGAGAAGCCATCTTTTACAACAGGCACAAAAATGACTGCTAATTCATGCAACATAGCTCTCCTTTTTTTTTTAGTCCAACCCCTTGGCTTTAACAATATACTACAGAGGTTATTTTAGGAAGCCTCTCCTTTACAAATTGCTCCTCCTTCATTAATGTATTCTCCTATGCGTGTACCCAATGGATCAATATATATCTGTGAAAATAATTACGCCTACACCTATTTACCACAAAACTGGACAGGAGTTTGTGCCCTAGGCTCCCTCCTCCCAGATGTATCCATCATTCCAGGAGATGAGCCAGTCCCTATCCCGACTTTTGAACATATTGCAGGACGCACTAAACGTGCAGTCCATTTTATTCCCTTATTAGCGGGCCTAGCATCACCACCGCACTTGCCACCGGGTCCGCGGGGATAGGACATTCCCTAGGACAATACCATAAATTATCTGGGCAACTCATATCAGATGTCCAGGTACTCTCAGAAACTATCCAAGATCTTCAAGATCAGGTGGATTCCCTAGCAGAAATTGTCCTCCAAAACAGGAGGGGATTAGATTTACTTACTGCAGAAAAAGGGGGCATCTGCCTGGCCCTCAGAGAAAAATGTTGTTTTTATGCTAACAAATCTGGAATTGTTCGTGACAGAGTCAAAAATGACAAGAAGACCTTGAAAAAAGAAGAGACATCCTTTCCAACCCTCTCTGGATTCAATGGACTTTTTCCCTGCTTACTACCCCTGCTTGGCCCCATACTTGGTGCTTTATCCTACTATCACTGGGACCCATCCTCCTCAACAAACTCATGCGCTTTCTCAGACAACAAATAGAGGCCTTGCAGGCCAAGCCCATACAGGTCCGTTATACCCGACTGGAGATGCAAGAGCAAGGAGATCCCTATCTCCAATAACAGGAGTCATAAAACAGGACTCCTCCCCTGTGAGATGAACTGGATAGCCAATGACGGGTAAGAGGACAGCTCTCTAAGTAACATAAAAAATAAAAAATAAAAACCTGTCACTGTACCAGGTTTCACAGAGATGGACTGTCCCAACCTAAGACAGGCACAGTTCCCTAGGGGCTTAGAGCTCTTTTTTCTTTATAAAACAGAAAAGGGGGACCTGTAGGGGGCGGGTGCCTATAAGGCACCATCACATAACTGAGAAGCATGAGATAGAAAAAGTTACTTTAGATAACACCCACATCCTGTAGGGTGTGTCCGGATGGCTTAAGACTGCTAGCCTGCAAAAGTTACTTTAGATAACACCCACATCCTGTAGGGTGTGTCCGGATGGCTTAAGACTGCTAGCTTGTAGCAACCCTTCTTATGTTAATGCCCCTCCACCCAGCAAAAAATGTATATAACCCCTGATTGAGCTGCAATAAAGTGAGACTTGATCAGAACTCCTGTCTTGTCTCCGGTCTTTGTGTCTCCCATTATCCTCCCTTCTAGGTGCTTCGGGGTCCCTCGTGTAGTGTCCTGCGGGTTGGGACAGAAATCTATGTAAATTTACTAACAATTGTCACCCCAATAAAATTAATAAAAAAAAGAAAAGAAATTACGAATAGAATTACCATATGACCCAGCAATCTCTTGCCTAGGTATCTACCCCAAAAATCTGAAAGCATTTATCCATAAAGACACGGGTGCTCCAATGTTAATTGCAGCTTTGTTTACGGTGGCCAAGACATGGAAACAACCAAAATGTCCTTCAATAGATGAATGGATAAAGAAGTTGTGGTATATATATATACAATGGAATACTATTCGGCGGTAAGAAAAGATGATATAGGAACATTTGTGACAACATGGATGGATCTTGAGAGTATGATGCTAAGCGAAATAAGTCTGACAGAAAAAGCAGAGAAACATATAATTTCACTAATGTGTGGTATATAAAGCAAAAACAACAAAAGAACAAGACAAACAAATGAGAAACAAAAACTCATAGACACAGACAATAGTTTAGTGGTTACCAGAAGTTAAGATGGGTGGGGGGCGGGAGATGAGGGTAAGGGGGATTAAATATATGGTGATAGAAGAACTGAGTGTGGGTGGTGAGCACACAATGGATTTATAGATAATGTAATACAGAATTGTACCCCTGAAATCTTCGTAATTTTACTAACAATTGTCACCCCAATAAACTTAAAAATAATAAACAGACCAGAAACCATAAAACTGGAAGAAATTGTAGGCAGTAAACTCTGAGACATAGGTGTTAGCGATATTTTTTTTCTGCTTTATCTCCTCAGGCAAGGAAAACAAAAGAAAAAATAAACAAATGAGACTACATCAACTAAAAAGGTTTTTCACTACAAGGAAATCATCAACAAAATGAGATGATAGCTTACTGAAGGGAGAAGATATTCGCCAATGATTCATGTGATAAAGGATTAATGTAAAAAATGTATAAAGAACTCATACAACTCTACACCAGAAAAACCAACAATCCAATTAACAAATGGAAAGTGGACCTGAATAGACATTTATCCTCAGAGGACATATATATGGACAATAGACATATGAAAAGATCCTCAATATCACTAATCATCAGAAAAATGGAAATTAAAACCACAGTGAGATATTACCACACCTCTCAGGATTACTATCACCAATAAATCAACAAAGAACAGGTGTTAGCGAGGATACAGAGAAAATGGAACCCTCGTGCACTGTAGGTGGGATTGAAAATTGGTGCAGTCTGTATGGAAAATGATTTGGAGGTTCCTCAAAAAAAATTAAATATAGAACTGAACTAGCTTATGACCCAGCAGTTCCACTTGTGGGTATTTATCTGAAGAAATCCAAAACACTAATTCGAACACATGTATGCACCCCTATGTTCATTGCAGCACTATTTACAATAGCCAAAATATGAAAGCAACTCATTCCCCATCAATAGACCATTTGATGAAGAACTGGTGGTACATATGTTCAATGGAGGATCACTCGGCCATAAGAAAACAATGAAATCTTACCATTTGTGACAACATGGATGGACCTAGAGGATATTATGGTAAGTGAAATAAATCAGACTAAGAAAGACAAATACAGTATGATCTCACTTATATGTGGAATCAAAAGAACAAAATAAATAAACAAAGAAAAAAGAAACAGACTCATAGATACAGAGAACAAACTGATAGTTGCCAGAAGGGAGGAGGGGTTGGGGAGTTGGGTGAAAAAGACGAAGGGATTAAGAATTAGAAATTAGTACTTACGAAATAGTCATGGGGATGTAAAGTACAGCATAGAGAATATAGTCAGTAATGTTGCAACAACTTGGTATAGTGCCAGGTGGGTACTAGACTATTTGGGAGGGGGATCACTGCATAAATTATATAAATGTGGAACCACTACACTGTACACCTGAAACTAATGTAAAATAATATTAAATATCAACTGTAACTGAAAAAATAATTTATAAAAAAAACAAGTGAGTTCATGCTTGATCCTTCCCAACAGAGATTTCAATTAGGTATAAATAAAACTGCTTAACTCGAAGGCCATATAGCAAAGTACCTTTCACAAGGGAAGTTTCACACCATCCTTTAGAGATTCCAGGGTAGGATGAGAGGTCCTTTCCTCAGCAACCCAGGCGGACGAAGAGGATCGCCTTGAATTCTTTCCTAGCTCTAGGGTTTGTTAAAATATCAGGCTATTCTGATAGCTTTAAAAGGCCTTGGGTTACTGAAATAACTCTGCCTTCCTTAGTTCAATCTTGAGCACTAAGAACATAGCTATAATGCTAACGTATTATAAGCCTAATGTACACATGATTTCTAGCAAACCTCCCCGGCACCAGTATAAACTGGATGAAAACATATCTAAAAGTCACGCTTGTAAAAACCAAGCAGATAAAACACAAAGTATGACTGAGACTTGTAATCCATCCCTAGTAGATGTGTGAAGTCAGCTCTAGTAAAATAGCGGCCTTTCTGAGCTTTGAGTTTGAACTGAGGGGTGTTGGAACTTACCAAATACGCTAATGTTTCCAATGGCACAGCAGATCTCTCATGATCATAATGAACAATTACAGTGACGGAGTATACATAGACACAATGTCTAACCAGATCTTAACAGAGGAAGTTCAATGAGAAAGCTGCCTTGAAAAAGGAGCCTAGTATACAGAGTGGTGGGGGGGGGGGAAGTGGGTATGAAGCGGGGAGAGGGCAGGGAGGGGGGTTACGCAGAATCAAAGTACAGCTGAGAGTTGTGTTACATACCTAACGGAGGTGTGAAATCCGTATCTGATCTTCATCTATGTTTGAACTATGGGTCCACACCACTGCAGCACTGCACCAGCTCCAGATCACGCACTTGGGTCTTCTTACAAACCTGTGACCTGCAAAGGAAAGAAAGTATTATTGAATATCTTCGCCACACATACAAACCGATTTCCCTAAGTAAAGATTCATCATTAAAAACAAACAAACAAACAAAAACCACCAGTCTTTTCCTAGCTCTGTAAAAGAAACCCAGCCACTGCACACCCTTAAGAGCAATAAGCCTAAAGCTAAAGATGCTCTGGGCTTTATCCTGCAGACTCATTGTGATGTAATCAATTGTGCCCATTGAGTGACATCACACAGTAAGTTGCTGGGATTCAGGCTTATGGCCAAAGATACTGCCCAGCCTGTCTGCTTACTTTAGTTACGGTCCCTGAACTTAATGAAATAAATAACCTGTTAGCCCCACATCCGTGGATACCGAAATGTTCTCCCACTCATGACTCAGTGATTCCAATGAGGGATGAGAACCCTGGCACTAGGTGCCAAGAGACATTTGGGTTTTGTACAGCACTGGCACTCAAGTAGCTCTGAACAGCTTACAA
This sequence comes from Rhinolophus hipposideros, assembly GCF_964194185.1. Classification (NCBI taxonomy): domain Eukaryota; kingdom Metazoa; phylum Chordata; class Mammalia; order Chiroptera; family Rhinolophidae; genus Rhinolophus; species Rhinolophus hipposideros. The sequence goes on from NC_138046.1 coordinate 37,936,489, forward strand.
AACTGGGCAGAGCCACTTAACATGCCATCCAAGCACCGATTTATACACATATTCCAAAAAGATCCATTTTAGAGAGGCATACACACTTAGTATGTGTGGCTAGAGCCTCAATTTACTCAAAGTGGCAAAGGTCTTGAACCATATCTTAGTTACGTAAACCATCAAGGTAATTCTGGTCTTAAACCTGACCAATTCTATACTGCCAGTATACAACAACACAGCACCTCTTGCATCAAAACTGGCAGGGAAATGGCGGTTAGCTAGTGGCTAAAGATTTAACAGAGTAATATCAGTAAGAAGCACAGGATATTCCCTCTCATTGCAACTTTCATCCCCCAGATCTCCACAGGGTTCTCCCCATCACTTCCTTCAGGTCTTTATGTCATCTTCTCAGTAAGGCACTTGGTGTACAATCCACCAGAAAGTTCAAATCCCCATACACACCCCCACGCCCTGTTCCCCTTCCCTGCTTTGGTTTATCATTATCTATCATGATATTCATGTCTTATTGATCTGACTTTTCTCCCCCACTAGAATGTGAGCCCCATGTAAGCAGGGACTTTTTTATTTTTTGTCCCTTTCATGGCTGTATTTTCAGCATTAACAACAGTGTCTGGCATATATTTGGTAATCAGCAAATAATGAAAGTTACCTTTGCCACCAGTCCTAATGCTCATGCCATTCCCAGAGGTGACGCTGTTAATTGTTTAGTGTGTGTCTTTCAGAATTTTCTTCCGCATATTTACATTCTTATGGAAGCGTCCATTAAAAATAGATGCCATTCACTTTAATTAAGTTCTCGAATATTTCTACCGCACATTAAACAAAAGTCACTAGATTCCAGTTCTACCTGGAGACACAACCAACTACAGCTCTGTAAATATAAGTATAATCAACTCTTACTTTCTCCCATATTTCTCAAAAACATACTCAAACTACGATTACTTTATCAGTTTTGGTCGGCATAGTTGTTTTTGTGGGTCTTTTTAGCTCTTTTACATGGATCATTTTAAACAGAGCTGATAGAACCATATAACAAAAAAAAATCTATGTATCAACCAGCTTCAATAATAATCAACATTTTGCCAGTTCTTTTTATTAGTATTTTCGTTGCCATATTTCAAAGCATATTCCAGATATCACATGACTTCATGCATAAATAAATCCCCAGAAGTTATTTTTCCACATGACCATAAATGTTAACAAATAGGATTTTCTTAAAAAAAAAATTAACAAAGTACCATCATTACAGCTAACAAAAATCACAATTTTTCCCTAATGCCACATGAAAACATCCATGTCCAATGAAACGATTTCACTTGTAGATGTCTCTTAAATTTGCTTTCTTCTTGTGGGGATCCAAACAAGTACCATACACAGAATTGGCTGAAATATGACTTCATCCCCCTTTTAATCTGTAATAGCTCCTCGTCTTTTGTTCTTTGCCATACTTTTGATGAAAAGACTGGATTATTTGTCCCATAGGATTACTGGCATTCTGGATGGCTCTGTATGCATCTTTGTGCTGGCCATGTTCCACTGGAAACAGAAGGTCCTGTAGTGAGATCTATGGACTTGGGTAAATTCAGGCTCAATTACGTTAGCAAGAACATGTCACAGTTGATGCTTTGCACTCCTATCATTACATGATATCAGAATACACACGATATCTGTTTCTGACATTTTTGGTGATGTAAAGACCGATCAGTTGGTTGCGGTATTCTTACCTTTATTCTCCCACACTGCGAAATTTCCCATTTGTCTTTTGCCTAAATTTTATTAAATTCATGTGCTGGTTTACATTTTTATTATTGATGTGCTACTTGCATACCATATAATTCACCATATTAAAGTGTACAAGTCACTGTTTTTTAGTAAATTCAGAAAATCGTGGGCCCATCACCACAATAAATTTTAGGACATTTTCATCACCCTAAAAAGACAGTCCATACTTATTATCAGTCATTCCCCGTTCTCCTGATGGGACTGATAATACACCTGAATGGTATAAAGACATTTCAAAGTGAAAACACCTGAGCTACAACAGAGGCTGAAATAAGTCTTTTCTGAAGTTCCCTTACCTGACTAAAGCAGAGAGCTTTACAAGAGACAGTTGCCACCCCCGAAATTTAGGGGGTCTTGATCTTGAACATCATAATATTCCAAAAGATTGTAAACAGATTGTCGTGCAGGGTGGCATGTGGGGTCTCTGGTCCTGCTCCCCACATGAGAACACAGGATATGATGAGGCCGAAAAGGAACACCCATGGAGCCACAGACAGGGGAGTCACACCATTATATTCTCGCTGGCGGCTGGGTTGGAGACACAGGAAGCAGGAGCCACAGGATCCACAACCTGCCGTCAGCTTCTCTCTGTCGACCAACCTCACCTGCTAGCTGCAATCCGCAACCCGCACTCCACCCTTGCTAGCCCTCATTTTCTGCTAGCGTAGCCACGGCAGTTATATTAGTGGCTAATGGCTCACTGGTTACAGCTGACGGCCAGCTAGCCACAGCTGATGGCCATCCAATCACAGTTGATGGCCATTTACTACCCGAGTGAGCACCTTTCCACGTGAGGGCAAGAGCCTGGAAACTGCACTCCTGGCTCTGTCTCCACACAGATCTCCTGAGATCCTTCCATCCTTTGAAGTCCTAACCCACCAATTCCTTGTGAAATTGGTATATAAACCCTTGCCTCTAGCTGTTTAGGGAGCCTCTTCATCTGAAAGCTCTCACATAGTAGAGAAACTTTTCTCCTGTTAATTTACTGTTAATTAATTTGCAGGCCCCTAGCCATTTGAACCTGAGATGGTAAAGGAAACACTTTCTTCCCAACATAGCCCTCTCACTAGCCCCTGGCAACCACTAATTGACTTTCTCTCTCTGTAGATTTGCCTGTTCTAGACATTTCACGTGAATGAAATCTTACAGTGTGTGTTCTTTGGTGTCAGGCTTTTTTCATGTACCATGTTTTCAAGGTTCATCCATGTCTTAGCATGCATCAGTACTTTGTGCCATATTATAGCTAAATGAAAGTCCATGATATGGCTATAGCACGTTCTGTTTATACATTCATCACTTGATGGCGTTTGGGTTGTTTCCCCTTGGGGCTTTATGAATAATGCTGCCGTAAACATTCATGTACAAGTTTTTGTTTCAACGTCTGCTTTCAATTATCTGGGCCATATACCTAGGAGTGGAATTGCTGATCATGTGGTCACTCTATGGTTAACGTTTTGTGAAAGTGCCAAACTGTTTTCCACATGGTCTGCACCAGACAATAGTCTCGCCAGCAGCGTATGAGGGTTCCAATTTCTCCAGAGCTTTATCACACTTGTCACATTCCAGTTTTTATATTAGCTGCCCTGTGATTTTGATGTCCCAGTGGCTATTGATGTTGAGCATCTTTTTCGCGTGCTTATTGGCCATTTGCAAAGAGAGAGCAATGGATTGCCAGCATGAGAGCCCCATGTGTGTGAATCTGTTCTGTGGCACCTTGCTTCACAATGGCAGAGCCATGTAGACCTCTGTTTCTGGACACAATGAGTAGTTATTGAAGTTGTATCTATCCAGGGAATGGGGGGGGGGAGGGACAGAAAAAAGGCTTTGATTGGATCTCTGCGTGGGGAAATGGCCACTACTCCCTAAAGTGAAGGACAGACCAGAAACAAGGGGAGGAATCCAGGGGGCAGCTGAGATCCAGAAGAGCCCAGGGATTGGTCACGTGATTCCACCTGGGGAGTAAGAGGAAGCTCTCCGTTTGCACTCTGCAAGGCAGGGAAGTTGTGACCCAGCATTAAGCCCTCCCTTCACCCCCTGGGAGTTGAAGGCAGCTGTTTTTTTGTGAGATTTCCTGTGTTGACCTCAAATGCATAAAGGCACCTGTCTGACCAGAACAAAACACCTCAGGGTCCTAGTTGTCCTCCTCGCTCCTGCCCTGGAAATTCCCACCCACCTCTGTCCAAATTGCAAGGGAATGGATGACAAAAGGGGCTGTGTGTCAGAGCCCGAGCCCAAGGATAGGAGTAGCTGGACTGCAGGTGATCTGGGGAAACCTGAGCCTGTGGAGGTCGTCTGGGGGGAGTGGAAAGCAGGCAGGAAATTCTGAGGAGTTAGGGGCGCTCAGCAGGCCAGTTGACGCTGGGCCCATGAATTTCTTACAAAAGTGTTTCTTTTAAGCGTGGTTGCACTGGGAAGTGGATCTGGGCAGGGGTGACTTCAGTTCTCCCTCGAATCACTTGTTTTCATGGAGATGGTTTTTCTTAAACAAAATAATCAGTGAAGGACTCCAATTACAGAGTCAACAAACACATCTTCACAGTCAATTGCTTATTAACCTAATAGGTGAGGTTACCTATGGGCCTAGGGAGCTCCTTAGACTATTGTTCTCAAAGATCTTTCTCTCTCTCTCTCCCTCTCTCCTTCTCTCTGTTGATATATGCCCCCTAATTAACACGCTCCTCCCTGAGTGGCGGTATCCCCACTTATCTTCTCTGGACTGCACATATCTCCCTTACAGCAAACATGATTTGGCAAGAGGAGCGTGTTCCTTTTTTTCAATAGGAAGGAAGAAATTAATCAAAGCAGCGGTCTGGCAGAAGAAACGTGCAAGTCGCTGTGACTCCTTCGGACCCAGCACATTCCCACCCACCTAGGTGGTGTGGACATCACCTGCAGCAGCCCCAGGAAGACCGAGGAAGGGGTGCTGGCTCCCTCGCAGGTCCTTGGCAAAGAGCGGGAGGTGACCGGGCGTACAGAGTGTCTGCTCTTGGGAATCTGCCTCTCACTTGTGGAGGGAGGAATGAACGTTTTAATAACCTCAGGCATATGAATGATGTAAGCTGGTAACATCGTTTGCAAGTATTACTTGTTTAAACTTTCTATTCCTCTAGTTTCGCTACTGTTGAACGTTACGTTTTCCGTTTATTGTTCCATCCCATTCACCGTTTGCCCTCTCGCTGGCAGGGACCCTACACTGGGAACAAACTGGTTTTGACTCCTGAGCAAAGGGCAGCGGACAGATTTCCCCTCTGACTTTCCCAAGCCCACGTCTCCCCGCCCCTTCTGGCACCTGGAACCTTCTGGGGAGGTCCCACCCCTCCCCTGGGCGGGGCCAACACCGCAGAACCGGGAGTACACCCCCCTCCCCGTAGTACCTGCGGTTCCCACCCCCACGGAACTGGAGGAAACGCCGACGTGGGGGGAGGGGTGGGGCTGGGGTCGCAGTCGGTCCCGCTGGCCCCCGCGCTAGGAGCGCGGCGGACCGGGTCTTTGTCTCCCGCGCGGCCTTAGCCAGGTGAGTCCCCTCCGCCTTCCTTGCTTTTCTTTTCTTGGCCGTTCCGTGCCTCGGGGGGACGCGGGGCTGGTGTCTGGGCTTGGGCGGGACCTTGCCGCCCTAAGGCGAGTGGGCAGCCTGTGCCCCCGCGTGCGACCTGGGCCGGTGGTGGCTGCAGCCCGACTGGGGGCGGGGCCGGGCCGGCGTCTGGCGTTTCAGCGAGGCTGGCCGACTTCTGGGCCCTGGCGCGTGCAGGGAGAGCTCCACACAGAGCCCCTCGGGCCTGCCCCCGTCATGGGCCTGGAAGCGGTTCCCTGTGGCCGGAGTGCGCGGCAGGCAGGAGGAGAGAGTGGGCCCGCGCATCCCATCTCCCCTCTCCCCTTCCGTCCCCGTGTACGGGCTACCAGAGGGTCTGCCTGGTCGGTTTGGATGGAGTGCGCTGCCCACACGGCCTGGGCTCCCCGAAATGTATCCCTAGAGAAGGACCATTTCCTTTATAAATTTTCGAACTAAAATATTATAGCTCCATTTCCTTGCATGCATTTAACCACATGGAAGAACAAGCCCCCAAATCTTCAGGGTCTCTCCGCACGTGATGGGAATACTGGTGAGTCACGTTTTCATCCATTTACAGTTCTGTGCAATAGGAGGATCTGAAAGGAGGATGACTATTAATGAAACAATGAAGTAATTTCAGGTTATCAAAGATAATAAAAGATGGCGGTAATAATACAAAAATATGTATAAGGTGAACCAATTAGTTGTACACAAAAAAGTCCAGAAGGAAAGAAAACAGTTATGGTATTTTTTGAAGACGGTGTGTGTGTGTGTGTGTGTGTGTGTGTGTGTGTGTGTGTGTACGTGTACGTACACGTACATGTATGCGCGGGCTCGTTTCTTGTTACTGATAGTGAGGCAGAAGATTGGCCGTATTTCCAAAAATTTAAAACTCATTTGTGCAGATTAGATTTGATGGCATGAGAGAGCAATTGAGATATAAGGGTCAAGGATTTTCATATAAAGAACTCCAATTTGTTTGCAGTGAGATTATAACCATTTCGTGGGTAAAGGGGTTTGGAGCCACTCGAGACAAGCCAGACCCAAGAGAGGTCAGGAAATGGCAGGTAATAACAGCCCAGCTTTGGGCTGGGAACTCACAGTATGTAAGAAATTATGCAGTAATGTAGTTTTTGTATTTCCCTTATATGGGTGGCTGGGTAATCTTTTTGTATATTTAAGAGGCTTTTGCATTTCTTTTTTCTGTGAACTGTTAATATCTTTTTTTGTTGGGTTGCTACTCTTTCTCTTAAATGATATCTAGAAGCTTGCTCTCTTTATATTCGGAAGACTAGTGATGTGGATTGAAAATATTTTTTCCCGTTTAGCATTGCTTTTCTAACTATGATTGTTTTCTTTTTTTAACATGGTGGGTTTTGTGTGTTCATATTTATCCATTTTTTAATGAATTTTTTTAGTCAAATGTACAAAAGACTTCCTGCTCTGTGGCTATAAAGGAATCTGCTCAGTATTTCTTCTAGTAATTGTATGGTTCTGTTCATTGTACATCTAGTTCTTCGATTCATGTAGACTTTATCCTGGTTAATTGTGAGAGGTATACAACTAAGAACCTATTGTAGATGGCTACCCCTCTGTTCCAAGGCCATCTTTACTCTCACTGATTTGGGAGGCTGCCACATTGTATACTAAATTCTTCTGTGTCTTCAGGTCTACTGTTGGACTTTGTGTTGTTCTACCATATTGTGAGCACAGAGCCTCAGAGAGTAGTTGCCAGGCTCTCGGCCTCACATAGAAAGGTGCTGGCTCAGGTAGTAGATGGTCATCAGCTGTGACTAGTTGGCCGTCAGCTGTTTCCGGTTAGCCATTAGCCACTGATATAACTGCCATGGCTAAGCTAGCAAGCAGCGGAGTGTGGATTGCGGATTGCGGATCGCGGATCGTGTGGCGCCTGCTTCCTGTGTGTTCAACCCAGGCGCCAGTGAGACTATAGTGGTATGACACCCCTGTCTGTGACTCTGTGGGTGTTCCTGTTTGGCCTCACCATGTCCTGCGTTCTTATGTGGGGAGCGGGACAGGAGACCCCGCATGACACCCTGCATGACACATATATTTTCACACGTCGTGAGTAAAACTGGTTCTCTCACAACATGCCTATTCATTGCCTATTTTCCTGGATATTCCTGCTTGTTTGTTTTCCCGTATGAGCGATAGAAAAATAACAAAGCCTTCAAAAGCCTTCTGGATTTTCCTTGGTCTTAGAGTGGATTGATTAATTAACCGATGAAGAGTTGATATGTTCATGAGGTTAAGTCTCTTTATTCGAGAATATAGCACATCTTTACTCCTGTTGAAGTGTACTTGTCTGTCCTTCAAGAATGTAAAAGTTTTCCTCATGTAGATTTTCATAGGATTTTTAGGTTACTCCTAAGCATGTAATCTTTCACTACTGATATTTAAAATCCTGTCCATTTTATTTCTAAGTGGATATTTATTTGTGGAATTGGCTTGTAAAAAATATTTTTAAAGCCCTTGATTGTCAAGAATTTCTTTTCCTTTCTTGGTGTTGGGACAGAGTCCCAGGGAGCAGTTTCCAGGCTCTCGGCCCCACGTGGAAAGGTACTGACTCGGGTAGTAGATGGCCGTCAGCTGTGGTTAATTGACCACCAGCTGTAACCAGTTAGCCAATTAGCCACTGATATAACTGCAGGGGCTGCGCTGGTTGGTCAGTCTGTTGGTTGGTTGGCAGGCAGAGAAGCAGACAGCAGGTTGCAGGTCGTGTGGGTCCAGCCTCCAGTGAGACTATAGTGCCTCCAGTGAGACTATAGTGGTATGACTCCCCTGTCTATGTCTCCGTGGCTGTTCCTTTTTGGCCTAGCCACATCCTACGTTCTTATGTGGGGAGCGGGACCAGAGACCCCGCAGGCCGCCTCGCACAACAAATGGCGCAGTGAGGAAGGTCTCCTGCTCAACGCTCGGTATCAGTCAGTGGTATATTTTCCATATGATAATCAACCCATTTTGAAGCATATCTCCCTGTGTGTTGGATTTGTGAGCACTGGGTGGATAAAAAGTTATAAATCAATGTCTCAGAAATGTTTTCCTTTTATGTGCACTGTTGCAAACATAGTTTGAATGTCACTACTGTTTCTTCTTTTTCTTAATGCCTCATTGGAAGGGCAGTGAAACCCTTGAATTTCCCATTTTTCACAAGCTTCTAAGATTATAAACATTTTGAAAGTTAATCTTAAGTGGGAAAGACGCTGCCTGGGACCTTACTTATTAAGCCATCTACTAGGTCGTGATCTACACAAACACACGGTCGTCCTCTACCTATGGCTGTGGGCCAGGTGGTCTGAATGTGCCCTTTTGACCAAAGCTAACACTGGGACATGATGAAAACAGAGAAGATAAACTACCTGCTTGAGTTCCCAGATGTCTTTCCGAACAGGGCGAACTTGATGTCAAATGGAAGGCAGGAAAGTAGAGGCTCAATTAACTATTATGGATAAGAAGTTTGGACAACACACATGCATGCAATGACTCCAGAAGATGATGAATATCTCAATTCATAATGAAATGGAATAGACACATTTACTAATACATAAGATGGCCTTAAGAAACTGTGGAGACATTATAACCCAGACATTAAAGAGGATTAAAAGAAAAGAAACTATAATATATTTGCATTACCATTCCTTTTCATGGACTACTAAAATGGATGAACATCTCTAGTGAAACAAAAGTGTATTAAATGTTGATCATTTCCTTCTTGAAAATCCTCCATTGACATTATTGGCTCTTTTGTGATACACTGACCTTTCACTGTTAATTAAAATAAAAAAAATACGTAAAATGTGTTTGTTTGTTTTTTAAAAAAAGAGGCTAGGTCTAACATTGCCTAAAGGATAGGGCTTTTAAATCTTATTTGGAGCTATTTATATTTAATTAATGGTCCAGTGTTAAAAGTGAAAAACATAGTGAAACTCCCCCAATGCTAGTTCCCTTTTGTGTCTCTTCTGGGGTACCCAAACGTCTCCCACCTAAGCCCTCTGTGAAACCTTCAGTCTGGCCTCTCAGTGACCCTTGAGCAGGCCCCCTTGAGTAGAGGTGGCTCGAACTCTGTGCCCACCCACCCTCAGCGTGTTTCCTGAGGTCTCATGCAAACATTAAGTGCTAAAGATGTAGCCACTCATAAGTTCAGGTCCACTGCTAGGTGCGTGGATGAGGAGCTGCCGCTTTTAGGTCACGAAGGCATGCTAAGACAACCCACCGGGGACTAAGCTCTGCTACGTGGAGCCCTAGAAGTGGGAATTCTCCTCCAGAAGTGGCCAAGATGGTGAGCCCCATGTTGGAGCAGGGTTGGACACTGGTTGGTGTTTTTATCCTTCAGCAAAAGGCGGGGCGGGGGGTGAGGTGGGGTGAGGGCGCAGGTTGGCCTTTCTGGTGGAATACTGCCATCAAGAGGAACTCATTCACTGATCGCATGAGTCCTGCACTGTCACTTCTGGGGAAGGAGCCACATGGGAGTGAAGTCAGAGACGTAGGCAGGATAAGGGACAGGCTTTCCCTCTATCCCTCCTCCCCCAAGGTACAAAGCTGTGCCAGCCACAGGGGATGCTTGGGCCAAGGTCGAGTGAGACCGGTTCGGCTACAGAGACAGGCACTGGGACAAGGCCCCAGACCAAGGCGCCTGGCGGGTGGGACCCTTGTGGCTGCCATGTCTGGGATGCAGTGGTGGAAGGTGCTCTCCTGGATTGAGCCCCAGCCAGGGGTTGTGGGCATTTAGCTGCATGTTCTTTCCTCTCGGCACAAGAGCAGGTTCTTCCTGGGCAGGCCCAGGGCCCTGGAAGCCTCTCTTGGCCACGGTGCAGTCCAGCCAAAGAATGTGAGGGACCACCACATAAGGGACTGCACTCTGTTTACGATTATATCAATTTGGGGAGTAAAGGGCACAAAGTGATTGGCCCCACACTGTGTGTATGTGAAAACATCTGCCTGTGTGATGGCATTTGGCTCTTTGCATGTGTAGGACAGATCCTTGCACAAAAATAGCAGGTGATGACTTGGGACCACTTAAGATGAGCCAGACCCAAGAAAGGGCAGGAAAGAGCAGGTGAGCAAGCAGGTAGTACAGGCCCCTCAGAGGGGCAGGTCATGATATTGCAAGAAATTGTACAACAGTGCAATTTTTTGTTTAGATTTTCCTTATTATGAGTGAGTGAGGGATCTTGTTGTATGTTTAGGATCCTTTTGTGTTTCTTTCTCTGGGGACTATTTGTATTCATGTTTTCTTTGATAGGTTTTGAGTCAAAGATAGAAAGGCTTTCCCTGCTCCAGGATTATAAAGGAGTCAGCCCGTGTTTTCTTTGAGTAGTTGTGTGATACTTTTTATTGTGTGTTTAATTCTCGTAGTTTATCCTGGTTTCTTGTGTAAAGTGTGGGACTGAGAACCTTTTCTGGATGAGTATCCCTTTGTCCCAAGTTCATCTTTACAAACCCCACTGTTTTTGGAGGGCACATTGTTGTATACTAAATTCTTGTATGTCTTTGGGTCTATTCTTGAACTTTGCATTCTTCCATATATAATGGTAGAAGTAGTCATCCTACCACATGGCTATTCATTGTCAACACTCTCCTGGATACTCTTACCTGTTTATTTTATTGTTCCTTTTGAACAATGGAAAACAACAAAGCCTCCACCCAAAACCTTTTGGATTTTCCTGGAGTTAGAATAGATTGATTGATTGATTGATTGATTAACCAGTGATTAATTAACATATTCAAGAGGTCGAGTCTTTTTATTCAAGAACATAGTACATCTTTATTCCTGTTTAGGTTTACTTTTCTGTCTTTCAGGACACTGCGGTTTTCCTCAACTAGGTTTTTCATGTTTTTGTTATATTATTCCCAGGCATTATATTCTTTCACTGTTGGTACTGTAAACCCTTCCATTCTGTTTAGTAATGAGATAATTGTCCATAGAATTGGGCTGAAAAACTACTGATAGAGCTCTTGATTGTTAAGAACTTCGTTAAGGAGTGACGTCATAGGAATGGCGGCAGCGGGGCGCACTTTTTGAGTTCTCCTCCGGATCTTAGCGCAAACGGGACATATAACCCATCGAAGAGTTCTTTGCTCATCACGCAGAACAGCTGGGAGACTCGTGGAAGAATTACTTGAAGGTGCGTGCTAATTGCGAGCAGGGGAAGAGGCAGGAGAGCGAAGTGGAAACGCGCCCCCCCTCCCATGGCGGAGCCGCGGCCCGGCGACGCCCAAAGGCCCAGGGACGCGCGGTTCCCAGTGCGGAATGGAGAACACAAGAGCCAGGAGAACAGCTAAGAGACTCGTGGAAGGTTTGCTTAGGGGTACGCAAGTTGGGCGAGCGGGAGAGGAGAGAGGGGCGCGATGGAGACGCACAATCCCCTGGTGGAGACATGCACTCCCACAGTAAAGTCGCCACCCGCAGCTCCAATGACACACAGGAGTCCAGGGTGGAACGGAGAGCACAGAAGCCAGGAGAACAGCTAAGAGACTCGTGGAAGGTTTGCTTAGGGGTGCACTAAGTGGGCACGCAGGGGAGGAGAGAGGAGGGCGAGAGGAAGCGCAACACGCAAGTGCAACACGCCGTGCGCCCCCCGCCACGGTAGAGCCACGACCCTGCAGCACGCTGCTGCGTGGGAGCCCAGGACGGAACAGAGAACATAAAAGCCAGGAGGTGGGCTCTTTCCCTGCGTCCCACAGATGATCTCGCATACCGGGGCGGGCAGCTAGTGGAACCTAGGGCAGAGAAAGAACACAGACTCAACACCTGGGCCCCTCCTTCCACTCTTCCAATCCTACCCCCGCCCTTCCAGAGACTTAAACTGACCCCTGAACTGAGGAGTAGTGTCGGATTACAGAGGAGCCTCAGTGCTCAGGCTCTGGGAAGATTGGCAGCCAGCTCTGACCCACGGAAGAGGCTAGGAGGAGTGGGATTTTCGCTGGACGAGGAGAGAAGAGACTCCTCCACCCCCAGCCACCACCTTTTCGGGCCTGCGGGAGGAGTGTGACGCAGATGGCCTGGGAGAGAGAAGATCCCTCCATCCCCAGCCCCCACCCTTTCTGGCTGGCCTGGGGCAAGGGCAACTGCGGAGGCACTCCCTGAGATCCGCAGGGAGAAGCGGCAGAGGCAGCTTCTGGCTTTCAGCAGCTCAAAAATCTCCTGCCCACCTCCCCCCCACACACACGGACGAAGTGTCCTAAGTCTCAGGAGTACTGGACACAGGGCTGGTGGTGCTACTCTCAGCGTGCATATGTGCAGGCAAAGGCAGAAACAGCACTGACTCTCTAAAAACTGTCATCCAGACCCCTCCGCCCCTCGCATTTAAATCTACAGTCCCAAATTCACTCTGGGCACCAGGTGACCTGCACTGCCTGCGCAATAGGCAGGGGACTCTTTGGCACAGCGGATGACAACCTGGAGATTAATTGGTGGGCTTAAGCCAAGACTGGTGCTGCTTCTTATTTTGCTTTGCTGTGTTTCTTTTTTTTCCCTCTTTTTTTCTCTTTTTTCTTTTTCTTTTTCTTTTGTTTTCTTTTGTTATGTTTTGTTTTTTTGTTTTTTGTTTTGTTTTTGTTTGTTTTTTGTTTTTTTTGTTTTGCTTTGTTTTGTCTTTATTTTTTTGATATATTTGCCTGTGTTGAGTGAGGGTTGTCGGTCGTTTTTACATATGAATGTACTTGATTTTTTTTCCGTGTTGTTGTTGCTGATGTTGTTGTGCTTGGTGATTTGCTTTGTTCTGGAACTACCCAACCGGAGCCCAGTTTAAGAGGCAAAAGATTCAACATACCCATACGCCAACTCCAGACCAAACCAGAGTACTACCAGGTGTGACCTAAAAGTCACACACCCAGAGGAAATTGTCTGCAGACACAAGAGCCCATAGAGGCCAAACCTCATTTAAGTGGTCAACCCTCACCCAGCAGAACACTCTGTGGTGGGCAGAGCCAAGTCTCACAACTAGTCAGCCTAGGAGTTAAACCCACTTACTCACAAATGGAAAGCAATTAAAGATCTTCTTTAACAGGACAATATACACAACAACAGAGTCACCTTTGGAGCAAACACAGAGGACAAGAACAAAGTAGTGCAAGTCAAATATAAAGGACACATACTACATAAGATAACCCAGCAAGAACTAAGAACTCTAGGGGATCTACTTCATACATCAAAGCAAACACAGAGAGTCAGTCAGAATGGGGAGACAAAGAAACATGTCCCAAATAAAAGAACAGAAGAAACCTCCACAACAGGAGCCAAATGAAGCAGAGGTAACCAACATACCAGAGACAGAGTTCAGAACACTGGTAAGAATGTTTAAGGAGCTTAGAGAAGATATAAAGAAGGATGTAGAAATCATAACGAACAACCAGTTAGAAGTAAAGAACACAATTACCGAAATTAAGAACATCACTTGATGGAATTACCAGCAGGTGAGATGAAGCAGAGGATCGAATCAGCGACTTAGAAGACAAGTTATCAGAGATCACCCAAACAGAACAACACAAAGAAAAAAGAATAAAAAACAATGAAGATGGTTTAAGAGACTTCTGGGATAACATCAAGTGCAACAACATGCGCATCATAGAAATACCAGAAGGTGAAGAGAGGAAGCAAAGGATTGAAAACATATTTGAAGTAATAATGTCCGAAAACTTCCCTAACCTGATGAAGGAAACCCACATACAAGCCCAGGAAGCGCAGAGAGTTCCAACCAGGATAAACCCAAACAGGTCCACATCAAGACACATTATAGTTAAAATGGCAAAGCTTAAAGACAAAGAGAGAATCCTAAAAGCAGCAAGAGAAAGACAGAGGGTTACATACAAGGGAAGTCCCATAAGACTGTCAAATGACTTTTCTACAGAAACATTGAAGGCCAGGAGTGAGTGGCAGGAGATAATCAAAGTGCTGGATCACAAAGGCCTACAACCTAGATTGCTTTCTCCAGCAAGTCTATCACTTAAAGTTGATGGAGAGATAAAGAGCTTCCCAGAAAAGAAAAAACTGAAGGAATTTATTACCACCAAGCTAGCATGGCAACAAATACTAAAAGGACTTCTGTAAATAGAAGAAAGATGAAAACAATATAAGTATATTTTAAAAAGGGCAATAACTATGTACCTATCAATAATCACTTTAAATGTAGACGGATTAAATGCTCCAATCAAGAGACATAGGGTGGCTGAGGGAATAAGGCAAGACCCTTGTATATGCTGTATACAAGCAACTCACCTCAGATCGAAAGACACACACAGGCTGAAAGTGAAAGGTTGGAGTAAGATATTTCATGCAAATGGAAGCGAGAAAAAGGCTGGAGTTGCAATACTTATATAATAAAAGTCAACGATGGGCACTATATAATAATAAAGGGATCAATCTGACAAAAGTACATAACCGTGGTAAACATGTATTCACCTAACATAGGAGTGCCTAAATATATAAAACAGGTACTGACTGACAAAGACAGAGATCAACAGTAACACTATCATAGTAGGGGACTTCAACACACCTCTGACAACAAAGGACAGGTCCTCCAGACAGAAAATCAATATGGAAACAACAGCCTTAAATGATACATTGGACCACTTGGATTTAATCGATATTTTCAGAGCATTTCACCCCAATGCTGCAGAATACACGTTCTTCTCAAGCGCACAGGGAACGTTTTCCAAGATAGATCACACGTTAGGCCACAAAACAAGTCTTGATAAATTTTAAAAAATTGAAATCATACCAATTGTCTTCTCTGATCACAGTGCTATGAAATTAGAAATGAACTACAGGAAAAAAACTGGAAGACACACCAATTCATGGAAGGTGAATAACTTGTTACTAAATAATGAATGGGTCAAGCAGGAGATCAAGGAAGAAATAAAAAGATATCTCGAGACAAATGAGAATGAGAACACGACGACCCAAAATTTACGGGATGCCACGAAAGCAGTCCTAATAGGGAAATTCATAGCACTGCAGGCCTACCTAAAGAAACAAGAAACATCACTAATTGACAGTTTATTTTCACACTTTAAGTGATCTGAAAAAAGAACAGCAAAATAAGCCCAAAGGGAGTACAAGGAAGGAGATAATAAAGAACAAAGCAGAAATAAATGAAATAGAAACGATTAAAACAACAAAAAAGATCAATCAATCCAAGAGTTGGTTCTTAGAGAAGATAAACAAAATTGGCAAATCTTTAGCGAGACTCGTTAAAAAAAGGAGAGAGAGGACCCAAATTAATAAAATCAGAAATGAAAGAGGAGAAGTGACAACAGACACCGCAGAAATACAAACAATTTTAAGAAATTACTATGAGTAACTATATGCCAACAAATTTGCCAATCTGAAAGAAATGGACAATTTTCTAGAGGCGTACAACCCTCCAAGGCTAACTCAAGAAGAAACGGAGAACCTGAATAGACTGATTACCATCAGGGAAATTGAATCAGTAATCAACAATCTCCCAACAAACAAAAGCCCTGGACCAGATGGATTTACAGGTGAATTTTTCAAAACGTTCAAAAAAGAATTATCACCTATTCTCCTCAAGCTCTTCCAAAAAATCCAGAAGGAGGGAAGACTCCCAAACACTTTTTACGAAGCCACTATCACCCTGATCCCAATATCATACAAAGACCGCGCCAAAAAAGAAAACTACAGGGCGATATCTCTAATGAACAGAGATGCAAAAATCCTCAACAAAATATTAGCGAACAGAATTCAGCAATACATTTAAAAGATCATTCACCATGATCAAGTGGGATTCATCCCTCGTATGCAAGGGTGGTTCAACATCTGCAAATCAATTAATGTGATACACCACATTAATAAGATGAAAAACAAAAATCATATGATCATATCAATAGATGCAGAAAAAGCATTTGATAAAATCCAGCAACTTTGTATGATAAAAACCCTTAAGAAAGTGGGAATAAAGGGATCATATGTCAACATAATAAAGGCCATATATGACAAACCCACATCTAACATCATACTCAATGGGGCAAAGCTAAAATCATTCCCCCTAAGATCAGGAACAAGGCAAGGTTGCTTACTATCTCCACTTCTATTCAACATAGTGCTGGAAGTTCTAGCCACAGCAATCAGACAAGAAAAAGAAATAAAAGGCATCCAAATTGGTAAGGAGGAAGTAAAATTATCATTATATGCTGATGATATGATACTATATATAGAGAACCCTAAAGACTCCACCAAGAAACTATTAGAGCTGATAGATGAATTTAGTAAAGTAGCAGGATGCAAAATTAATATTCAGAAATCAGTTTCATTTGTATATACCAATGATAAAATATCAGAAGGAGAAATTAAGAAAACGATTCCATTTACAATTGCTCTAAAGACTGTAAAATACCTGGGAATAAATTTAACCAAAGAAGTAAAAGATCTGTACTCTGAAAATTATAAGATACTGAAGAAAGAAATGAAAGAAGACATAAATAGATGGAAACACATTCCATGTTCATGGATAGGAAGAATTAATATAGTTAAAGTGTCCATATTGCCTAAGGCAATATACATATTCAACGCAATTCCTATCAAACTACCTACGGCATTTTTCACAGAAATAGAACATATAATCCTAAAATTTATATGGGACCATAAAAGAACCCGGATAGCCTCAGCAATCTTGAGAAATAAGAACAAAGTGGGAGGTATAACGATACCTGACTTCAAATTACACTACAAGGCTACAATTATCAAAACAGCATGGTACTGGCATAAAAATAGACACATAGATGAATGGAACAGAATAGAGAGTCCAGAAATAAATCAATGCCTATATGCCCATTTAATCTACGACGACGGAAGGAAGAATGTACGATGGGGTAAAGACAGTCTGTTCAATAAATGGTGCTGGGAAACCTGGACAGACACATGCAAGAAAATGAAGCAGGACCTACTCCCTTACGCCATATACAAAAGTAAATTCAAAATGGCTTAAAGACTTAAACATAAGATCTGAAACCATAAAATATCTAGAAGAAAATATAGGAGGAAACTTCACAGACATTACCCAGAGTAAGATTTTTACTGATCTATCCCCTCACGCGAGGAAAGTAAGAGAAAAAATAAACACATGGGATTGCATCAAACTAAAAAGTTTTTTCGCAGGAAAGGAAGCCATCAATAAAACAAAAAGGGATCCTACTGAATGGGAAAGGATATTAGCCAATGATTTATCTGATAAAGGATTAATATCACAAATCTATAAAAAAAAAACTCGCTCAACTCCAAAAAAGCAAACAGCCCAATTGAAAAATGGGCAGAGGATATGAAGAGACATTTTTCTGAAAAGTACATACAGATGGCAAACAGACATATGAAGAAATGCTCAACCTCACTAACCATCAGAGAAATGCAAATAAAAACCACAATGAGATACCACCTCAACCCAATCAAAATGGCTATCTTCAATAAATCAACAAACAATAAGTGCTGGCGCAGATGTGGAGAAAAGGGAACACTTGTGCACTGTTGTTCGGATTGCAGATTGGTGCAGCCTCTATGGAAAACAGTATGGAGGTATCTCAGAAATCTGAAAATGGAATTACCCTATGGTCCAGTAATTCCACTCCTAGGCATCTATCCAGAGAAATCCAAAACTCCAATTCAAAAATCTGTATCCACTCCTATGTTTATTGCTGCACTACACACAATAGCCAAGACATGGAAACAACCCAAATGCCCATGGGTAGATGACTGGATGAAGAAACTGTGGTACATTTATACAATGGAGTATTACGCAGCCATAAAGAGGAAAGAAATCTTATCATTTGCAACAACATGGATGGATCTAGAGAACATTATGTTAAGTGAAATAAGCCAGAAAGAGAAAGACAAGTACCACGTGATCTCACTTATATGCGGAATCTAAAGAAAAGAATAAGTGAATGAACTAATCAGAAACAATTTTGGGGACAAAGAGGGTTGTTAGATGGGCGGGGCTGTGGGGATAACGGGAAAGGTGAGGGGATTAGAAAACGGTCGGTAACCACAAAATGGCCTCAGGGTTTTTGAAAAATAATTTGGGGAACGTAATCAATAATGTTGTAAAGATTTTGTAGGGTACGTGATGGACCCGTGTCCCATTGGGGAGACCACCTCAGGGAAGATGTAGATGCTTGATCAATGTACTGTACACCTGAAGCTGAACAGTAATGAATGCCAACTATAATTTTATATGTATAATGTGATGGCTCGGTGCGATGTTGGAGGGATAGTGGATGGGGGATGGGGGGAGAGGGGTCCACAGTGTGAGGGATATAAATGATGAACGTCTAAGTATTACCTTGTCTTGTGCACCTGAAACTAATAAAAAAAAAATCTGGAGGAAAAAAAAAGAACTTTGTTAACTTCCAGGTATTAGTGAATGGTATAAATACATCCCATATTGGTTCTTATCAGCCTAAGGAAAGGTGAAAAAGTTTTGAAGCACACATCTATGAGTGTTGGGTTTTCAAGCACCGCATGGTAAAAAAAGTTGGATAAAAAGAAGTTACGAATCAGTTACCGTGATATGTTTTTCTCTCTTAGGTGCAGTGTTGCAGAGTTCAAATGTCACCAATTTTATTTTTGTTGTTGTTGTTGTTTTGTGCCTCACTGGAAAGTGCTGAAACCCTTGTATGTCTCCTTCTTTATTCCAAGAATTTTCAAAGTTATTGTTACATGTGAAAGATGCTGACTGAGACCTTCTTATTTGCTGAGCACGGTCAAGGTCCTGACCCAGACAATCTTATGTGATCTCTACCCCAGTGTTGTGATCGTTGTGACCTCAGTGTGCCCTTTTGACCAGGGTTCACACTGTGACATGATGAAAATAGAGTAGATCTCCTGCATGAGGTCCCAGGTGTCTTTACGAACGGTGGGGCGGGGGGTGAATCTTTGTAATCTAACTGAAAGGCAAGGAGCACTTGCTGGCTTGACTATCGCGGACAACAAGTTTAGACGACAGACCTTGATCCAGTGACTTCAGAAGATGATGTCAATTGATTAATTTAAAAAGGGCATAGGCACCCTTAGGTGTACCTGACCAGATGGACTAAAGAGTATCGTGGAGCCTGTGAACCAGAATCTAAGTGGATCCAAATAAAACAAAACTGTAAATATAATGGACTGAATTGCCCTTTTTTTCCCCAAGGCCTAGTAAAAAATGATAAACGGCAGCTCTCTTCAAACTAGGGGATACACAGTGCTAGTCATTTTCTTCTTTGGGGTCTTCTATCATTCCTATTGCGCTTTGATGGTACACAGGCTCTTATTTGCTGATTACAACTAAACTTAAATATATTGTTAAAAATGTTTGAAAGTTGTAGAATCTAGTTCAAAGGTTGGCATGAAAGGGGGCTTTCTAAGTCTGATTAGAATCCAAACATCCAGGAAGCTCAAGATGGATCATTTAGACTCCACCTCATTGTAAACCTACTTCAGCTGAGGAGACAGTCATGCAGAATAACAGAGTGGAGGAAGACATTTCCATGTTCGTGGGGATGTACCCTTTTTACTTTTTATATTGACGACCTTAATGAAGAAGACTAGCCAAGTCTGTTAGAATTGTGAAATCTCATACTGGACAGGCATAGCTCATTTTACTGTACTTCGGTTTCATTCTCTTCACAAATACTGTGTTGTTTTTTGCTTGTTTGTTTGTTTTTGTTTTCTTTTCTTTTTTTTTTTTTTTTACAAATTGAACGTCTGTGGCAACCCTGTATCAAACAAGTCTGTTGCCATTTTCCCAACGTCATTTGCTCACTTTGCGTCTCTGTGTCACGTTTCGGTAATTCTCACAATATTTCAAACTTATATTGTCATAGTGATCTGTGACCAGTGATCTTTGATGTCACTATTGTAATTGTTTTGGGGTGCCACTAACCATGCCCATATAAGATGTCAAACTTAATCGGTAAGTATTGTATTTGTGTGCTGACTGCTGCACCAACTGGCCATTCCCGTGCCTCTCCTTCTCCACAGGCCTCCCTATTCCCCGAGACACAACAACATTGAAATTAGGCCAATTAATAACCCTACAATGGCCTCTCAGTATTCAAGTAAAAGGAAGAGTCATACGTCTGTCACTTTAAATAAAAAGTTAGAAGTGATTAAGCTTAGTGAGGAAGGAAAGTCAGAAGCTGAGATAGGCGGAAAGCTAGGCCTCTTGCACCAGTTAGCAGAGTTGTGAATGCAAAGGAACAGTTCTTGAAGGAAATTGAAAGTGCTACTCCAGTGAACACACGAATGGTAAGAAAGAGAAACAACCCTATTGTAGGTATTGAGAAAGTTTTAGTGGTCTGGATAGATCAAACCAGCCACCACATTCCCTTCTGCCAAAGCCTAATCCAGAGCAAGGCCCTAACTCTCTTCAATTCTCTGAAGGCCATGAAGCTGCAGAAGAAGAGTTTGAAGCTAGCAGAGGTTGGTTCCTGAGGTTTAAGGAAAGAAGCCGTCTCCATAACATAAAAGTGCAAGGTGGTAAAGCAGAAAGAGCTGATGTAGAAGCTGCAGCAAGTTATCCAGACGATCTAGCTAAGGTAGTTAATGAAGGTGGCTACACTAAAGAACACATTTGCAGTGTACACAAAACAGCTTCATATTGGAGGAAGATGCCATCTAGGACTAGGATGGCTAGAGATGGCATTGCCCGGTTTCAGAGTTTAAAAGGACAGGCTGATCCCTTGTTACTGGCTGATGACTTTTAAGTTGAGGCCAATGCTCATTTACCATTCCAGAAATTCTAGGATCCTTAAGAATTATGCTAATTCTGCTCTGTCGGTGCTCTGTAAATAGAACAATAAAGCCCGCATGATAGCACATCTGTTTACAACATGGTTTACTGAATATTTTAAGCCCACCGTTGAGAACTGTTCAGGGGGAAAAAAAAGATTCCTTTCAACATATTACTGCTCGTTGACAGTGCACCTGGTCACCCAAGAACTCTGATGGGAATGTACAACGAGATTAATGTTGTTTTCATGACTGCTTACGCAACATCCATTCTTCAGCTCTTGGATCAAGGAGTAATTTCAACTTTCTAGTCTTATTATATAAGAAATACAGTTCGTAAGGCAATAGTTGCTATAGATAGTGATTTCTCTAATGGATCTGGGCAAAGTCAATCGAAAACCTTCTGGAAAGGAGTCACCATTGTAGATGCCATTAAGAACATTCATGATTCATGGGAACAGGTCAGAATATCAACATTAACAGGAGTTGATTCCAACCCCCATGGGTGACTCTGATGGGTTCAAGACGTCAGGGGAGGAAGCAACTGCAGATGTCGTGGAACCAGCAAGAGAATTAGAATTAGAAGTGGAGCCTGAACATGTGACTGACTTGCTGTAATCTTACGATAAAATGTTAATGAATGAGGAGTGGCTTCTTATGGATGAGCAAAGAAAGTGGTTCCTTGGGATGGATTCTACTCCTGGTGAAGATGCTGTGAAGATTGTTGAAATGCCAACAAAGGACTTGAAATATTACATAAACTTTGTTAATAAAGCAGTAGCAGGGTCTGAGAGGATCGACTTCAATTTTGGAAGAAGATCTACTGCGAGTAAAATACTATCAAACTGCATCACATGCTACAGAGAAATCACTTGTGAAAAAAAAGTGTCAGTCGATGCTGCAAACTTCATTGTTTTCTTATTTTAGGAACTCGCCACAGCCAACCCAACCTTCAGCAGTCACCACCCCGATCAGTCTGCCGCCATCATTATCGAGGCCAAACTGTCTACCAGCAAAAAGATTGTGACTCGCTGAAGGCTCAAATGGTTGTTATCATTTTTTAGCAATAAAGTATTTTTAAATTAAGGTATGTACATTTTTTTAGACACAGTGCTGTTGCACCCATAATACACTACAATATAGTGTAAACATTACTTTTATATGCACTGGGAAACCAAAACAAATCTGTGACTCGCATTCTTGCAATAGTTCCTTTATTGTAGTCGTCTGAAAGCAAACCCACAATATCTCCCAGGTATACCTGTACATGTCTCGTGGAAAACCATTTGGCAAAATGGGTCCCCAAATTGAATGTACATGAAAATTTTGGTTCATTCTGTTGCTTTGCAAATGCAGAAGAGAATTACATTCACAAGGGAGCAGAGCTGTGCATCCAAGAGGGTGTCGATCGCCCGGGGTTTCTAGAATTGAAAAGCAGAAAGGGACCAAAAGGACGCTGTACAGGTGAATAGTAGGATGTGTTGTTATTCAGCAGTGGGAGGGGATATACATTTTCTGCATAGGAAGCATGAGATGGTGGTCCTCGTAGGCCTGAATCCCTGGGAGAAGTGTGCCTCTTTTAAGGGAAAAAAGCAGAAAGGTTCCTGAAGGGATGAAGTTCAGTGAGTTTCATACAACATGAAACCAGACAGAAAGATCTGCATGACCTCTATGTCAGTGCACATGCAGACTGAGGTAGAAACACACTTAAGTTCCACCTAAACATTTGCTTACTGTTGTGCATGGGACAATCTTTTGAGAATGAAAAGGATAACATAAAATTGTAACTTTCCTGTGGGGGTCTATGGTATGGGGTGAAGGCTCTTTGGAATTTTGCTGGCTGCCTTTCAATAGAATTAAAAGTTAGGCTTTGATCACATCAGTCCCGTGTTTAGAGAGATACATTAACATGTGGACCAAGAGGGAAAAAAATGATTTGGCTGGAAAGTCCCAAAAAGAATAATGTGGGGACTACTGGGGAATGGGACATGGAGGCACCAACAGAATGCATTACGTTCTGGTTATACTGTCTTGAGACACATTTACCTAGAGAGTGTGTTCCTTCACTGCATGATGTAGATTACTCCCCCTTCCATCTGCCACAGTCATAAAATGAAGATTCTAAAGGCATACTTGACATCATGGTAAAGTGTTCATCATAGAACACTTGACGATTGCTCCAAAGAAGACCAAAGGCTTCTGCCCTCATATGACATGCTCCAAACTGAAAGTCATGAATTTTCGTAAGCATACAGAAATTGTATATTTTTTTTTTAATCCGAAACCTTCTGATGGAAATTATTGAGACAGTGAACATACGCCAGATACAGGGACAGACATCATTTGTTGCCATGTAGTTCAATTTCTGCCTAAACTATGAGTACAGTAATCCATATCTGAAAACAGTAACTCATCATGTACGTGCACCTAGTTCACAGGACCACTGCACAGAAAGAGGAGATTTACCTCACTCTGGACACCCTGCTGAATCCCGTGGTCCAACTCTGGGAACCGATGAGGAGGATGTGAGAACCCCAGAACTACATGTGTACTTACATATATATTAAGGACCACTAATAGGGTGCCTTGAAGGAGAGGCATTGCTTCTTGTCCAGGAAGGAAGGAACAAAGGACCCTACACACAAATGACCCTGTTTGGGGCGTCAGATCAATCACATGACTCCACTGAAAGCATCAGTCAAACCGAGCTCGCCGTGGTAACCAACAGACCCAACGTGACCCAGAGAGATCTGAGTGACATATCCACTTGCTACAACAAAAGACTCAATGCGTCAGGAGAGTCACTGATGTTCAACTATGTGCAGGAAAAGAAGAGACAGCTGGTGCTCCTTAAAGCAAGACAACGAGCTGCCAGGAGGTTGAGAACTTGAATAGGATTCCACTGGGTGGCACTGTCGCTCCAGAAATGGGGCCGTGGTGGAGAGCCTGGCCTCTCCCTCCGCCCTTTGTGAGTCAAAAAAGCCCTAGCCAGGCCCCAGAAGCCACCCCAGCTTCCCCAGTGGGGTAGGTTCCACTGGCAAGCTGGGGGAGCCGGTGAGTCCGCCTTTGGGCTTCTGGTTGGAGTCCCAGTGTACCTCAGGAGGACATTCCAGGCACTGCAGGCCCCCAGGGATCCCCCCCCTCCCCCCGCACTTCTTTCTGGGAGTAGAAGTCCACCCTCCCAGGGAACAGGGTCCCTGTAATGTCTGTAGAACGGCTCACGGATATCCCTGGGGGTCTTCTGAGGCCCAACCCCAGCCCTCCAGGGGCACCGACTCATACAGAGGTGGAGGTGCCAAGTGACCTGGGGATCTGTCCTTGCTTGTCCTCTCCTCCGGGCATCCCTGCCTCTCTTCTGCCCTCCCGCGGCGGCCCCTCCTCTGGCTTGAGGAGCAGGCCCCAAGAGGGGACTAGGCGATGGTGGTGGCGGCAGAGGAGGTGAGAGGGCCCGGTCAGGTGAGAAGCCAGGGTGGCAGACGGCCCCTGCTCACCCGGGCTTTGGGCCTGGTAGTGGCTGTGGGCTGGGGGGGAGGAAACCGCAGTGGGAGGATCACGTGCAATCCCTCGCGCCCCCCCAGAATGACCCAGAATGGCTGTGGGGTGTGGGTGGGCATGGGGTCCGCGACGGGACAGGTGGAGTCTCCAGGGTCTCCATCGACCCGTGCAGGAGACCTCGGTGAGGGCCATTTCTTCGGCGGGCCCTTCCGCGCAGGTCTCCCTGGGAGTGTGTCTGTATTTCTCCCCACCCGGCCCAGCGCCCCCTGCCCGGTGCCAACCACCGCCGTCATGTATCCACTCACCCATGCGCGGACGCAAAAATACACACACGACTTGTGTAGGCGTGCAGGCGCGTGCCTGTGGGCACCGATGTAAAATTTCTTCTCTCCTGTCCTTTCCCTTGCCACCGCCTGGTAGGTGCCACTGTGGGTGAAAAATCTGCCCCCATCCCGGCAGGAGTCAATCCCTTAGCGATGCGCGATCACTGCTCCCAACTTGTCAGTCACTTTCCCAACCGTGTCCCTGCGGGGTGAACCGCAGATGATCTTGCCTTCCTTGGTCCCGTGTGCTTCTGGGCTGTAAGGCAAATGACTGCCATCGGGCCCAGAGGGCCCTCTGTCCCCGTGGCCTGCGCCGTGACGCCACGAGGCGCGTGCCGTGAGGTATGGTCTTCTGCTTTGGGCCGCTCTCACAGCATCTAGCTCCCCCGGTCTTGTCAACGTCTGTGCGGAGTGGACCTCCGGTCCTGCTCGACCCTGTCCCGGGGTTCTCCAGCGGGCCAGCGAGGACTTGGGTCTGGCGCCTTAGACGATATTAAGAGTGTGTATACCTGCCGAGGGCAGGGCAGAGAGGTGCGTGGTGGGGATGGCGTGCGCCGCCACCGCTACCCCTCCGAGTGGGACTGCTTGAGATCCGGCGTTCAGGCTGGGCCCCCGGGTGGGTCGCGGTCAGGCCCCGGCATGAATGAGCCCCGCCACACCCTGGCTGCGGGTGCCTCGGAACCTGCGGGCCTGTTTCACCAGATATGGAGCTGACCCAGGTAGCTGGAGGTAGAGCTCCGGATACGGGTCCGCTGCCCGGCTGGCCCAGTGAGAAGTCATCGCTTTCTGGTCCACAAAGCAGCCGCACGGGACCCCACGCGTTGCAGGGTCTGCAGGGTGGAGCGCCGGAGTTTGAGGAGCATCTCGCCCCGATACCCGCAAGGTGGCCAAGATCCCTGGCCCCCTCCTGCTGGCCCTCTTGGCCAGCCTTGGGCCTTGTCTTTGGTTTTCTTCGTTTCAGTTTTCGCCTTGCTGTGTTCTTTTTCCCCTTAGCGAAGGGCGGAGGGAGACGACTCGGGTGGTGCGATACTGCCATCAAGAGGGCCAGCTTTGCGGATTCCCGGGGACCATGCGCTGTCCCTTCCTGGGGAGGAGGGTGATGAAGGGGTGAGGTCAGCGGCGGGCGCCGGTGTCCCCGTCAGGTCCAGCGCTTGGCCAGGCACGGTCCGTGACCCCGCAAGCTGTAGAGTCGGGCGTGGGGACAAGGCCCGTGGACTCGGGCGCCAGATGTGGCGGGCACGCGGGACCCCGGCGGCCGCCATGTCCGGGTGGGACACGAGGAAGCTGCTGTGAAGGAGCCCGAGCCAGCGGCCCGTGGGCATTTGGCCCCGTGTCCCGTCTCCTTCCGAGCAAACACGGGTTCGGGCCGGGCGGGCCCAGCGCCCTGGAAGCTACTCTCGTCCCGTGGTGCTGTGGGTGGCGGCCCGGCCAGGCCAGTCGCAAGACACCCTCCCGCTCCCCACCCCCACCCCCCACAGTCCTCCTCCACCCCGTCTTAAAGCCCCCCCTCGCCACCCCCAGCATCGGGCCCCCAGTTGCGTGGCCGTCGGCAACCTTCGAGGCGGGCTCCGCGACGCTGCTCCGGCCGGCTCATCCACGGCATGTGCAGCCTGGTCACCCCGTGCCAAATCGGCCCGCGACCCAGCCGGAGCCGCAGGCCCCGCCCGGGAGGCAGAGGCCCTGGTCAGGGCGGGAGGAGCCCTTCGCCTGAGCCGAGGAATGCAATCGGCAGCAGTTGCCGTGCCAGTGTCCCGGGGTCTCCAGGATCCTGGTAGAGGCTTGTCGCCAGGGCTCCCAGGTCTCCCGGACGCACCTGCCCCGCAGGGGAGGGCAGCGGGGGTAGAGGATCTGGAGGACAGAGGAGTGGAGCGTTTGTGGACTCGGCCTTTCTTGGCCAACTTCCCCAGGAGGCCCTGAACGTCAGTTGGGCCATGAGAAGGAATGGCCCTGGCTTCCACTCACCGCCGCTCCCCGTGGCCAGGGAACCAAGGGTAGGTCTCAAGAGGCTGCCTCAGGCTCTCCGCTGCTGGGTTGAGAGAGACGCCCCCGCCCTCCTCTCCCCCGGGTGCAGTGTCCACCGCTGATGGAGCGCGTCTGCCGAGGCCAGCAACGACGTGCCTAAGGCCGGGCACCCGCTTGTTACCTTGGATGAGAAACCCGGCGGTCGGGGGAGGCCCCGTCGTGAAGAACTTGTGAGAGTGAGGGTGCCTGTCTCGTGCCCCTTGGCTACTCCTTAACTTGTGGCGGTGGGGGTTGCCCGGGTGGGGTTGCCTGCAGTGGTCAGCGGGCATGGGAGCAGGTCTCCAGGCTCAGGGCTTCCCTCCGCACACACCCTTTGCTTTCGCCGCTCCTGGACGGGTGCGGAAACCTGCTCCCGTGCTCCCTGAGCCCTCTCTTCAGGCTTGTGAGGTCCCCCTGGCCCTTCTGCCAAACGGCCTGAAGTCTCAGGTGCGCACAGCCTTCGGGGGGCCAACCCTCCCTGCCCAGGTCCGAGGTCAGGTGCTGACCTCCAGCATCGGATTGGACCTCGGCCACAGGTGGTCTCCGCCTGCCTTCTGTGGCCATGGCTGAGGAAAAGGGCATCCCAGGGCTGCTGCGTTCCCGAGCAGAAGTGCGGACAGAGGGCCTCCATTACCTCTGCCCGTCGGGCGATGCCCCTCTCCAAGCACGGACCCTAGCCCTGTGTGGTCTGATCCGCTGGGATCCAGGGCCCCGTGGCTAGGGAGACCCTGTGCCAGAAGGCTTGGCAAGGGCCGCGTGGGACACTCGTGGGGCCTGGGACCCGGCCTCCCTTTGGCGCGAGCAAAAGGAAGCCAAACAGGGCTCTTCCCTCTTAGGGTGCCATGCCCCTGCCCTGCGTGCCTCTTCCGTGTCTGGGTCCAGCAACAGAGAAGCAGGAAATTCTCCAGCGGGTCTGGAAAGTGCTACCGCCCTCAGGGCGTCCGCCACCTCCCCCTGTCCCCGCTTTCTTCGGCGGCTGGGACCGGGGCGCGCCACGGGGTCATCGCGTCCCGGGCTCCCCGCGGCCCCCGAGGCTTCAGGGAACCCACCGGCCAACTTGGCTCCTGCAAGGGGGGCAAGGATGGGAGTCTTGGGCCAGAAGCCGCGGACTAGGAGCTTCCGCTGCTTGTGCTGGAACATGGCGGCCGCCCAGGCCACGCCTCCAGCCGACACTGGGGAGCCCAGTTGCGGCTAGGAGGGCAAGTCAGGCTCCTGCCACTGCGTGGGTCTCCTAGGGAGCCACTCCGGAGGTGTGCGGCCCGTCGGCTGGCCGGCGCCGGGGCCGGGACCCGAACGCCCTCTGTGCCACAGACCCACACCGCCGGCCAACACAGGCCTTCCCTGGCTTGCTCCACACACCCAGTGGCAGCAGGCCGCGCTGCAAATGTTTCCGCTGGGTGGCACTGTCGCTCCAGAAATGGGGCCGTGGTGGAGAGCCTGGCCTCTCCCTCCGCCCTTTGTGAGTCAAAAAAGCCCTAGCCAGGCCCCAGAAGCCACCCCAGCTTCCCCAGTGGGGTAGGTTCCACTGGCAAGCTGGGGGAGCCGGTGAGTCCGCCTTTGGGCTTCTGGTTGGAGTCCCAGTGTACCTCAGGAGGACATTCCAGGCACTGCAGGCCCCCAGGGATCCCCCCCCTCCCCCCGCACTTCTTTCTGGGAGTAGAAGTCCACCCTCCCAGGGAACAGGGTCCCTGTAATGTCTGTAGAACGGCTCACGGATATCCCTGGGGGTCTTCTGAGGCCCAACCCCAGCCCTCCAGGGGCACCGACTCATACAGAGGTGGAGGTGCCAAGTGACCTGGGGATCTGTCCTTGCTTGTCCTCTCCTCCGGGCATCCCTGCCTCTCTTCTGCCCTCCCGCGGCGGCCCCTCCTCTGGCTTGAGGAGCAGGCCCCAAGAGGGGACTAGGCGATGGTGGTGGCGGCAGAGGAGGTGAGAGGGCCCGGTCAGGTGAGAAGCCAGGGTGGCAGACGGCCCCTGCTCACCCGGGCTTTGGGCCTGGTAGTGGCTGTGGGCTGGGGGGGAGGAAACCGCAGTGGGAGGATCACGTGCAATCCCTCGCGCCCCCCCAGAATGACCCAGAATGGCTGTGGGGTGTGGGTGGGCATGGGGTCCGCGACGGGACAGGTGGAGTCTCCAGGGTCTCCATCGACCCGTGCAGGAGACCTCGGTGAGGGCCATTTCTTCGGCGGGCCCTTCCGCGCAGGTCTCCCTGGGAGTGTGTCTGTATTTCTCCCCACCCGGCCCAGCGCCCCCTGCCCGGTGCCAACCACCGCCGTCATGTATCCACTCACCCATGCGCGGACGCAAAAATACACACACGACTTGTGTAGGCGTGCAGGCGCGTGCCTGTGGGCACCGATGTAAAATTTCTTCTCTCCTGTCCTTTCCCTTGCCACCGCCTGGTAGGTGCCACTGTGGGTGAAAAATCTGCCCCCATCCCGGCAGGAGTCAATCCCTTAGCGATGCGCGATCACTGCTCCCAACTTGTCAGTCACTTTCCCAACCGTGTCCCTGCGGGGTGAACCGCAGATGATCTTGCCTTCCTTGGTCCCGTGTGCTTCTGGGCTGTAAGGCAAATGACTGCCATCGGGCCCAGAGGGCCCTCTGTCCCCGTGGCCTGCGCCGTGACGCCACGAGGCGCGTGCCGTGAGGTATGGTCTTCTGCTTTGGGCCGCTCTCACAGCATCTAGCTCCCCCGGTCTTGTCAACGTCTGTGCGGAGTGGACCTCCGGTCCTGCTCGACCCTGTCCCGGGGTTCTCCAGCGGGCCAGCGAGGACTTGGGTCTGGCGCCTTAGACGATATTAAGAGTGTGTATACCTGCCGAGGGCAGGGCAGAGAGGTGCGTGGTGGGGATGGCGTGCGCCGCCACCGCTACCCCTCCGAGTGGGACTGCTTGAGATCCGGCGTTCAGGCTGGGCCCCCGGGTGGGTCGCGGTCAGGCCCCGGCATGAATGAGCCCCGCCACACCCTGGCTGCGGGTGCCTCGGAACCTGCGGGCCTGTTTCACCAGATATGGAGCTGACCCAGGTAGCTGGAGGTAGAGCTCCGGATACGGGTCCGCTGCCCGGCTGGCCCAGTGAGAAGTCATCGCTTTCTGGTCCACAAAGCAGCCGCACGGGACCCCACGCGTTGCAGGGTCTGCAGGGTGGAGCGCCGGAGTTTGAGGAGCATCTCGCCCCGATACCCGCAAGGTGGCCAAGATCCCTGGCCCCCTCCTGCTGGCCCTCTTGGCCAGCCTTGGGCCTTGTCTTTGGTTTTCTTCGTTTCAGTTTTCGCCTTGCTGTGTTCTTTTTCCCCTTAGCGAAGGGCGGAGGGAGACGACTCGGGTGGTGCGATACTGCCATCAAGAGGGCCAGCTTTGCGGATTCCCGGGGACCATGCGCTGTCCCTTCCTGGGGAGGAGGGTGATGAAGGGGTGAGGTCAGCGGCGGGCGCCGGTGTCCCCGTCAGGTCCAGCGCTTGGCCAGGCACGGTCCGTGACCCCGCAAGCTGTAGAGTCGGGCGTGGGGACAAGGCCCGTGGACTCGGGCGCCAGATGTGGCGGGCACGCGGGACCCCGGCGGCCGCCATGTCCGGGTGGGACACGAGGAAGCTGCTGTGAAGGAGCCCGAGCCAGCGGCCCGTGGGCATTTGGCCCCGTGTCCCGTCTCCTTCCGAGCAAACACGGGTTCGGGCCGGGCGGGCCCAGCGCCCTGGAAGCTACTCTCGTCCCGTGGTGCTGTGGGTGGCGGCCCGGCCAGGCCAGTCGCAAGACACCCTCCCGCTCCCCACCCCCACCCCCCACAGTCCTCCTCCACCCCGTCTTAAAGCCCCCCCTCGCCACCCCCAGCATCGGGCCCCCAGTTGCGTGGCCGTCGGCAACCTTCGAGGCGGGCTCCGCGACGCTGCTCCGGCCGGCTCATCCACGGCATGTGCAGCCTGGTCACCCCGTGCCAAATCGGCCCGCGACCCAGCCGGAGCCGCAGGCCCCGCCCGGGAGGCAGAGGCCCTGGTCAGGGCGGGAGGAGCCCTTCGCCTGAGCCGAGGAATGCAATCGGCAGCAGTTGCCGTGCCAGTGTCCCGGGGTCTCCAGGATCCTGGTAGAGGCTTGTCGCCAGGGCTCCCAGGTCTCCCGGACGCACCTGCCCCGCAGGGGAGGGCAGCGGGGGTAGAGGATCTGGAGGACAGAGGAGTGGAGCGTTTGTGGACTCGGCCTTTCTTGGCCAACTTCCCCAGGAGGCCCTGAACGTCAGTTGGGCCATGAGAAGGAATGGCCCTGGCTTCCACTCACCGCCGCTCCCCGTGGCCAGGGAACCAAGGGTAGGTCTCAAGAGGCTGCCTCAGGCTCTCCGCTGCTGGGTTGAGAGAGACGCCCCCGCCCTCCTCTCCCCCGGGTGCAGTGTCCACCGCTGATGGAGCGCGTCTGCCGAGGCCAGCAACGACGTGCCTAAGGCCGGGCACCCGCTTGTTACCTTGGATGAGAAACCCGGCGGTCGGGGGAGGCCCCGTCGTGAAGAACTTGTGAGAGTGAGGGTGCCTGTCTCGTGCCCCTTGGCTACTCCTTAACTTGTGGCGGTGGGGGTTGCCCGGGTGGGGTTGCCTGCAGTGGTCAGCGGGCATGGGAGCAGGTCTCCAGGCTCAGGGCTTCCCTCCGCACACACCCTTTGCTTTCGCCGCTCCTGGACGGGTGCGGAAACCTGCTCCCGTGCTCCCTGAGCCCTCTCTTCAGGCTTGTGAGGTCCCCCTGGCCCTTCTGCCAAACGGCCTGAAGTCTCAGGTGCGCACAGCCTTCGGGGGGCCAACCCTCCCTGCCCAGGTCCGAGGTCAGGTGCTGACCTCCAGCATCGGATTGGACCTCGGCCACAGGTGGTCTCCGCCTGCCTTCTGTGGCCATGGCTGAGGAAAAGGGCATCCCAGGGCTGCTGCGTTCCCGAGCAGAAGTGCGGACAGAGGGCCTCCATTACCTCTGCCCGTCGGGCGATGCCCCTCTCCAAGCACGGACCCTAGCCCTGTGTGGTCTGATCCGCTGGGATCCAGGGCCCCGTGGCTAGGGAGACCCTGTGCCAGAAGGCTTGGCAAGGGCCGCGTGGGACACTCGTGGGGCCTGGGACCCGGCCTCCCTTTGGCGCGAGCAAAAGGAAGCCAAACAGGGCTCTTCCCTCTTAGGGTGCCATGCCCCTGCCCTGCGTGCCTCTTCCGTGTCTGGGTCCAGCAACAGAGAAGCAGGAAATTCTCCAGCGGGTCTGGAAAGTGCTACCGCCCTCAGGGCGTCCGCCACCTCCCCCTGTCCCCGCTTTCTTCGGCGGCTGGGACCGGGGCGCGCCACGGGGTCATCGCGTCCCGGGCTCCCCGCGGCCCCCGAGGCTTCAGGGAACCCACCGGCCAACTTGGCTCCTGCAAGGGGGGCAAGGATGGGAGTCTTGGGCCAGAAGCCGCGGACTAGGAGCTTCCGCTGCTTGTGCTGGAACATGGCGGCCGCCCAGGCCACGCCTCCAGCCGACACTGGGGAGCCCAGTTGCGGCTAGGAGGGCAAGTCAGGCTCCTGCCACTGCGTGGGTCTCCTCGGGAGCCACTCCGGAGGTGTGCGGCCCGTCGGCTGGCCGGCGCCGGGGCCTGGACCCGAACGCCCTCTGTGCCACAGACCCACACCGCCGGCCAACACAGGCCTTCCCTGGCTTGCTCCACACACCCAGTGGCAGCAGGCCGCGCTGCAAATGTTTCCGCTGGGTGGCACTGTCGCTCCAGAAATGGGGCCGTGGTGGAGAGCCTGGCCTCTCCCTCCGCCCTTTGTGAGTCAAAAAAGCCCTAGCCAGGCCCCAGAAGCCACCCCAGCTTCCCCAGTGGGGTAGGTTCCACTGGCAAGCTGGGGGAGCCGGTGAGTCCGCCTTTGGGCTTCTGGTTGGAGTCCCAGTGTACCTCAGGAGGACATTCCAGGCACTGCAGGCCCCCAGGGATCCCCCCCCTCCCCCCGCACTTCTTTCTGGGAGTAGAAGTCCACCCTCCCAGGGAACAGGGTCCCTGTAATGTCTGTAGAACGGCTCACGGATATCCCTGGGGGTCTTCTGAGGCCCAACCCCAGCCCTCCAGGGGCACCGACTCATACAGAGGTGGAGGTGCCAAGTGACCTGGGGATCTGTCCTTGCTTGTCCTCTCCTCCGGGCATCCCTGCCTCTCTTCTGCCCTCCCGCGGCGGCCCCTCCTCTGGCTTGAGGAGCAGGCCCCAAGAGGGGACTAGGCGATGGTGGTGGCGGCAGAGGAGGTGAGAGGGCCCGGTCAGGTGAGAAGCCAGGGTGGCAGACGGCCCCTGCTCACCCGGGCTTTGGGCCTGGTAGTGGCTGTGGGCTGGGGGGGAGGAAACCGCAGTGGGAGGATCACGTGCAATCCCTCGCGCCCCCCCAGAATGACCCAGAATGGCTGTGGGGTGTGGGTGGGCATGGGGTCCGCGACGGGACAGGTGGAGTCTCCAGGGTCTCCATCGACCCGTGCAGGAGACCTCGGTGAGGGCCATTTCTTCGGCGGGCCCTTCCGCGCAGGTCTCCCTGGGAGTGTGTCTGTATTTCTCCCCACCCGGCCCAGCGCCCCCTGCCCGGTGCCAACCACCGCCGTCATGTATCCACTCACCCATGCGCGGACGCAAAAATACACACACGACTTGTGTAGGCGTGCAGGCGCGTGCCTGTGGGCACCGATGTAAAATTTCTTCTCTCCTGTCCTTTCCCTTGCCACCGCCTGGTAGGTGCCACTGTGGGTGAAAAATCTGCCCCCATCCCGGCAGGAGTCAATCCCTTAGCGATGCGCGATCACTGCTCCCAACTTGTCAGTCACTTTCCCAACCGTGTCCCTGCGGGGTGAACCGCAGATGATCTTGCCTTCCTTGGTCCCGTGTGCTTCTGGGCTGTAAGGCAAATGACTGCCATCGGGCCCAGAGGGCCCTCTGTCCCCGTGGCCTGCGCCGTGACGCCACGAGGCGCGTGCCGTGAGGTATGGTCTTCTGCTTTGGGCCGCTCTCACAGCATCTAGCTCCCCCGGTCTTGTCAACGTCTGTGCGGAGTGGACCTCCGGTCCTGCTCGACCCTGTCCCGGGGTTCTCCAGCGGGCCAGCGAGGACTTGGGTCTGGCGCCTTAGACGATATTAAGAGTGTGTATACCTGCCGAGGGCAGGGCAGAGAGGTGCGTGGTGGGGATGGCGTGCGCCGCCACCGCTACCCCTCCGAGTGGGACTGCTTGAGATCCGGCGTTCAGGCTGGGCCCCCGGGTGGGTCGCGGTCAGGCCCCGGCATGAATGAGCCCCGCCACACCCTGGCTGCGGGTGCCTCGGAACCTGCGGGCCTGTTTCACCAGATATGGAGCTGACCCAGGTAGCTGGAGGTAGAGCTCCGGATACGGGTCCGCTGCCCGGCTGGCCCAGTGAGAAGTCATCGCTTTCTGGTCCACAAAGCAGCCGCACGGGACCCCACGCGTTGCAGGGTCTGCAGGGTGGAGCGCCGGAGTTTGAGGAGCATCTCGCCCCGATACCCGCAAGGTGGCCAAGATCCCTGGCCCCCTCCTGCTGGCCCTCTTGGCCAGCCTTGGGCCTTGTCTTTGGTTTTCTTCGTTTCAGTTTTCGCCTTGCTGTGTTCTTTTTCCCCTTAGCGAAGGGCGGAGGGAGACGACTCGGGTGGTGCGATACTGCCATCAAGAGGGCCAGCTTTGCGGATTCCCGGGGACCATGCGCTGTCCCTTCCTGGGGAGGAGGGTGATGAAGGGGTGAGGTCAGCGGCGGGCGCCGGTGTCCCCGTCAGGTCCAGCGCTTGGCCAGGCACGGTCCGTGACCCCGCAAGCTGTAGAGTCGGGCGTGGGGACAAGGCCCGTGGACTCGGGCGCCAGATGTGGCGGGCACGCGGGACCCCGGCGGCCGCCATGTCCGGGTGGGACACGAGGAAGCTGCTGTGAAGGAGCCCGAGCCAGCGGCCCGTGGGCATTTGGCCCCGTGTCCCGTCTCCTTCCGAGCAAACACGGGTTCGGGCCGGGCGGGCCCA
This sequence comes from Rhinolophus hipposideros, assembly GCF_964194185.1. Classification (NCBI taxonomy): domain Eukaryota; kingdom Metazoa; phylum Chordata; class Mammalia; order Chiroptera; family Rhinolophidae; genus Rhinolophus; species Rhinolophus hipposideros. The sequence continues at coordinate 37,971,380 of NC_138046.1, forward strand.
GCGCCCTGGAAGCTACTCTCGTCCCGTGGTGCTGTGGGTGGCGGCCCGGCCAGGCCAGTCGCAAGACACCCTCCCGCTCCCCACCCCCACCCCCCACAGTCCTCCTCCACCCCGTCTTAAAGCCCCCCCTCGCCACCCCCAGCATCGGGCCCCCAGTTGCGTGGCCGTCGGCAACCTTCGAGGCGGGCTCCGCGACGCTGCTCCGGCCGGCTCATCCACGGCATGTGCAGCCTGGTCACCCCGTGCCAAATCGGCCCGCGACCCAGCCGGAGCCGCAGGCCCCGCCCGGGAGGCAGAGGCCCTGGTCAGGGCGGGAGGAGCCCTTCGCCTGAGCCGAGGAATGCAATCGGCAGCAGTTGCCGTGCCAGTGTCCCGGGGTCTCCAGGATCCTGGTAGAGGCTTGTCGCCAGGGCTCCCAGGTCTCCCGGACGCACCTGCCCCGCAGGGGAGGGCAGCGGGGGTAGAGGATCTGGAGGACAGAGGAGTGGAGCGTTTGTGGACTCGGCCTTTCTTGGCCAACTTCCCCAGGAGGCCCTGAACGTCAGTTGGGCCATGAGAAGGAATGGCCCTGGCTTCCACTCACCGCCGCTCCCCGTGGCCAGGGAACCAAGGGTAGGTCTCAAGAGGCTGCCTCAGGCTCTCCGCTGCTGGGTTGAGAGAGACGCCCCCGCCCTCCTCTCCCCCGGGTGCAGTGTCCACCGCTGATGGAGCGCGTCTGCCGAGGCCAGCAACGACGTGCCTAAGGCCGGGCACCCGCTTGTTACCTTGGATGAGAAACCCGGCGGTCGGGGGAGGCCCCGTCGTGAAGAACTTGTGAGAGTGAGGGTGCCTGTCTCGTGCCCCTTGGCTACTCCTTAACTTGTGGCGGTGGGGGTTGCCCGGGTGGGGTTGCCTGCAGTGGTCAGCGGGCATGGGAGCAGGTCTCCAGGCTCAGGGCTTCCCTCCGCACACACCCTTTGCTTTCGCCGCTCCTGGACGGGTGCGGAAACCTGCTCCCGTGCTCCCTGAGCCCTCTCTTCAGGCTTGTGAGGTCCCCCTGGCCCTTCTGCCAAACGGCCTGAAGTCTCAGGTGCGCACAGCCTTCGGGGGGCCAACCCTCCCTGCCCAGGTCCGAGGTCAGGTGCTGACCTCCAGCATCGGATTGGACCTCGGCCACAGGTGGTCTCCGCCTGCCTTCTGTGGCCATGGCTGAGGAAAAGGGCATCCCAGGGCTGCTGCGTTCCCGAGCAGAAGTGCGGACAGAGGGCCTCCATTACCTCTGCCCGTCGGGCGATGCCCCTCTCCAAGCACGGACCCTAGCCCTGTGTGGTCTGATCCGCTGGGATCCAGGGCCCCGTGGCTAGGGAGACCCTGTGCCAGAAGGCTTGGCAAGGGCCGCGTGGGACACTCGTGGGGCCTGGGACCCGGCCTCCCTTTGGCGCGAGCAAAAGGAAGCCAAACAGGGCTCTTCCCTCTTAGGGTGCCATGCCCCTGCCCTGCGTGCCTCTTCCGTGTCTGGGTCCAGCAACAGAGAAGCAGGAAATTCTCCAGCGGGTCTGGAAAGTGCTACCGCCCTCAGGGCGTCCGCCACCTCCCCCTGTCCCCGCTTTCTTCGGCGGCTGGGACCGGGGCGCGCCACGGGGTCATCGCGTCCCGGGCTCCCCGCGGCCCCCGAGGCTTCAGGGAACCCACCGGCCAACTTGGCTCCTGCAAGGGGGGCAAGGATGGGAGTCTTGGGCCAGAAGCCGCGGACTAGGAGCTTCCGCTGCTTGTGCTGGAACATGGCGGCCGCCCAGGCCACGCCTCCAGCCGACACTGGGGAGCCCAGTTGCGGCTAGGAGGGCAAGTCAGGCTCCTGCCACTGCGTGGGTCTCCTCGGGAGCCACTCCGGAGGTGTGCGGCCCGTCGGCTGGCCGGCGCCGGGGCCTGGACCCGAACGCCCTCTGTGCCACAGACCCACACCGCCGGCCAACACAGGCCTTCCCTGGCTTGCTCCACACACCCAGTGGCAGCAGGCCGCGCTGCAAATGTTTCCGCTGGGTGGCACTGTCGCTCCAGAAATGGGGCCGTGGTGGAGAGCCTGGCCTCTCCCTCCGCCCTTTGTGAGTCAAAAAAGCCCTAGCCAGGCCCCAGAAGCCACCCCAGCTTCCCCAGTGGGGTAGGTTCCACTGGCAAGCTGGGGGAGCCGGTGAGTCCGCCTTTGGGCTTCTGGTTGGAGTCCCAGTGTACCTCAGGAGGACATTCCAGGCACTGCAGGCCCCCAGGGATCCCCCCCCTCCCCCCGCACTTCTTTCTGGGAGTAGAAGTCCACCCTCCCAGGGAACAGGGTCCCTGTAATGTCTGTAGAACGGCTCACGGATATCCCTGGGGGTCTTCTGAGGCCCAACCCCAGCCCTCCAGGGGCACCGACTCATACAGAGGTGGAGGTGCCAAGTGACCTGGGGATCTGTCCTTGCTTGTCCTCTCCTCCGGGCATCCCTGCCTCTCTTCTGCCCTCCCGCGGCGGCCCCTCCTCTGGCTTGAGGAGCAGGCCCCAAGAGGGGACTAGGCGATGGTGGTGGCGGCAGAGGAGGTGAGAGGGCCCGGTCAGGTGAGAAGCCAGGGTGGCAGACGGCCCCTGCTCACCCGGGCTTTGGGCCTGGTAGTGGCTGTGGGCTGGGGGGGAGGAAACCGCAGTGGGAGGATCACGTGCAATCCCTCGCGCCCCCCCAGAATGACCCAGAATGGCTGTGGGGTGTGGGTGGGCATGGGGTCCGCGACGGGACAGGTGGAGTCTCCAGGGTCTCCATCGACCCGTGCAGGAGACCTCGGTGAGGGCCATTTCTTCGGCGGGCCCTTCCGCGCAGGTCTCCCTGGGAGTGTGTCTGTATTTCTCCCCACCCGGCCCAGCGCCCCCTGCCCGGTGCCAACCACCGCCGTCATGTATCCACTCACCCATGCGCGGACGCAAAAATACACACACGACTTGTGTAGGCGTGCAGGCGCGTGCCTGTGGGCACCGATGTAAAATTTCTTCTCTCCTGTCCTTTCCCTTGCCACCGCCTGGTAGGTGCCACTGTGGGTGAAAAATCTGCCCCCATCCCGGCAGGAGTCAATCCCTTAGCGATGCGCGATCACTGCTCCCAACTTGTCAGTCACTTTCCCAACCGTGTCCCTGCGGGGTGAACCGCAGATGATCTTGCCTTCCTTGGTCCCGTGTGCTTCTGGGCTGTAAGGCAAATGACTGCCATCGGGCCCAGAGGGCCCTCTGTCCCCGTGGCCTGCGCCGTGACGCCACGAGGCGCGTGCCGTGAGGTATGGTCTTCTGCTTTGGGCCGCTCTCACAGCATCTAGCTCCCCCGGTCTTGTCAACGTCTGTGCGGAGTGGACCTCCGGTCCTGCTCGACCCTGTCCCGGGGTTCTCCAGCGGGCCAGCGAGGACTTGGGTCTGGCGCCTTAGACGATATTAAGAGTGTGTATACCTGCCGAGGGCAGGGCAGAGAGGTGCGTGGTGGGGATGGCGTGCGCCGCCACCGCTACCCCTCCGAGTGGGACTGCTTGAGATCCGGCGTTCAGGCTGGGCCCCCGGGTGGGTCGCGGTCAGGCCCCGGCATGAATGAGCCCCGCCACACCCTGGCTGCGGGTGCCTCGGAACCTGCGGGCCTGTTTCACCAGATATGGAGCTGACCCAGGTAGCTGGAGGTAGAGCTCCGGATACGGGTCCGCTGCCCGGCTGGCCCAGTGAGAAGTCATCGCTTTCTGGTCCACAAAGCAGCCGCACGGGACCCCACGCGTTGCAGGGTCTGCAGGGTGGAGCGCCGGAGTTTGAGGAGCATCTCGCCCCGATACCCGCAAGGTGGCCAAGATCCCTGGCCCCCTCCTGCTGGCCCTCTTGGCCAGCCTTGGGCCTTGTCTTTGGTTTTCTTCGTTTCAGTTTTCGCCTTGCTGTGTTCTTTTTCCCCTTAGCGAAGGGCGGAGGGAGACGACTCGGGTGGTGCGATACTGCCATCAAGAGGGCCAGCTTTGCGGATTCCCGGGGACCATGCGCTGTCCCTTCCTGGGGAGGAGGGTGATGAAGGGGTGAGGTCAGCGGCGGGCGCCGGTGTCCCCGTCAGGTCCAGCGCTTGGCCAGGCACGGTCCGTGACCCCGCAAGCTGTAGAGTCGGGCGTGGGGACAAGGCCCGTGGACTCGGGCGCCAGATGTGGCGGGCACGCGGGACCCCGGCGGCCGCCATGTCCGGGTGGGACACGAGGAAGCTGCTGTGAAGGAGCCCGAGCCAGCGGCCCGTGGGCATTTGGCCCCGTGTCCCGTCTCCTTCCGAGCAAACACGGGTTCGGGCCGGGCGGGCCCAGCGCCCTGGAAGCTACTCTCGTCCCGTGGTGCTGTGGGTGGCGGCCCGGCCAGGCCAGTCGCAAGACACCCTCCCGCTCCCCACCCCCACCCCCCACAGTCCTCCTCCACCCCGTCTTAAAGCCCCCCCTCGCCACCCCCAGCATCGGGCCCCCAGTTGCGTGGCCGTCGGCAACCTTCGAGGCGGGCTCCGCGACGCTGCTCCGGCCGGCTCATCCACGGCATGTGCAGCCTGGTCACCCCGTGCCAAATCGGCCCGCGACCCAGCCGGAGCCGCAGGCCCCGCCCGGGAGGCAGAGGCCCTGGTCAGGGCGGGAGGAGCCCTTCGCCTGAGCCGAGGAATGCAATCGGCAGCAGTTGCCGTGCCAGTGTCCCGGGGTCTCCAGGATCCTGGTAGAGGCTTGTCGCCAGGGCTCCCAGGTCTCCCGGACGCACCTGCCCCGCAGGGGAGGGCAGCGGGGGTAGAGGATCTGGAGGACAGAGGAGTGGAGCGTTTGTGGACTCGGCCTTTCTTGGCCAACTTCCCCAGGAGGCCCTGAACGTCAGTTGGGCCATGAGAAGGAATGGCCCTGGCTTCCACTCACCGCCGCTCCCCGTGGCCAGGGAACCAAGGGTAGGTCTCAAGAGGCTGCCTCAGGCTCTCCGCTGCTGGGTTGAGAGAGACGCCCCCGCCCTCCTCTCCCCCGGGTGCAGTGTCCACCGCTGATGGAGCGCGTCTGCCGAGGCCAGCAACGACGTGCCTAAGGCCGGGCACCCGCTTGTTACCTTGGATGAGAAACCCGGCGGTCGGGGGAGGCCCCGTCGTGAAGAACTTGTGAGAGTGAGGGTGCCTGTCTCGTGCCCCTTGGCTACTCCTTAACTTGTGGCGGTGGGGGTTGCCCGGGTGGGGTTGCCTGCAGTGGTCAGCGGGCATGGGAGCAGGTCTCCAGGCTCAGGGCTTCCCTCCGCACACACCCTTTGCTTTCGCCGCTCCTGGACGGGTGCGGAAACCTGCTCCCGTGCTCCCTGAGCCCTCTCTTCAGGCTTGTGAGGTCCCCCTGGCCCTTCTGCCAAACGGCCTGAAGTCTCAGGTGCGCACAGCCTTCGGGGGGCCAACCCTCCCTGCCCAGGTCCGAGGTCAGGTGCTGACCTCCAGCATCGGATTGGACCTCGGCCACAGGTGGTCTCCGCCTGCCTTCTGTGGCCATGGCTGAGGAAAAGGGCATCCCAGGGCTGCTGCGTTCCCGAGCAGAAGTGCGGACAGAGGGCCTCCATTACCTCTGCCCGTCGGGCGATGCCCCTCTCCAAGCACGGACCCTAGCCCTGTGTGGTCTGATCCGCTGGGATCCAGGGCCCCGTGGCTAGGGAGACCCTGTGCCAGAAGGCTTGGCAAGGGCCGCGTGGGACACTCGTGGGGCCTGGGACCCGGCCTCCCTTTGGCGCGAGCAAAAGGAAGCCAAACAGGGCTCTTCCCTCTTAGGGTGCCATGCCCCTGCCCTGCGTGCCTCTTCCGTGTCTGGGTCCAGCAGCAGAGAAGCAGGAAATTCTCCAGCGGGTCTGGAAAGTGCTACCGCCCTCAGGGCGTCCGCCACCTCCCCCTGTCCCCGCTTTCTTCGGCGGCTGGGACCGGGGCGCGCCACGGGGTCATCGCGTCCCGGGCTCCCCGCGGCCCCCGAGGCTTCAGGGAACCCACCGGCCAACTTGGCTCCTGCAAGGGGGGCAAGGATGGGAGTCTTGGGCCAGAAGCCGCGGACTAGGAGCTTCCGCTGCTTGTGCTGGAACATGGCGGCCGCCCAGGCCACGCCTCCAGCCGACACTGGGGAGCCCAGTTGCGGCTAGGAGGGCAAGTCAGGCTCCTGCCACTGCGTGGGTCTCCTCGGGAGCCACTCCGGAGGTGTGCGGCCCGTCGGCTGGCCGGCGCCGGGGCCGGGACCCGAACGCCCTCTGTGCCACAGACCCACACCGCCGGCCAACACAGGCCTTCCCTGGCTTGCTCCACACACCCAGTGGCAGCAGGCCGCGCTGCAAATGTTTCCGCTGGGTGGCACTGTCGCTCCAGAAATGGGGCCGTGGTGGAGAGCCTGGCCTCTCCCTCCGCCCTTTGTGAGTCAAAAAAGCCCTAGCCAGGCCCCAGAAGCCACCCCAGCTTCCCCAGTGGGGTAGGTTCCACTGGCAAGCTGGGGGAGCCGGTGAGTCCGCCTTTGGGCTTCTGGTTGGAGTCCCAGTGTACCTCCGGAGGACATTCCAGGCACTGCAGGCCCCCAGGGATCCCCCCCCTCCCCCCGCACTTCTTTCTGGGAGTAGAAGTCCACCCTCCCAGGGAACAGGGTCCCTGTAATGTCTGTAGAACGGCTCACGGATATCCCTGGGGGTCTTCTGAGGCCCAACCCCAGCCCTCCAGGGGCACCGACTCATACAGAGGTGGAGGTGCCAAGTGACCTGGGGATCTGTCCTTGCTTGTCCTCTCCTCCGGGCATCCCTGCCTCTCTTCTGCCCTCCCGCGGCGGCCCCTCCTCTGGCTTGAGGAGCAGGCCCCAAGAGGGGACTAGGCGATGGTGGTGGCGGCAGAGGAGGTGAGAGGGCCCGGTCAGGTGAGAAGCCAGGGTGGCAGACGGCCCCTGCTCACCCGGGCTTTGGGCCTGGTAGTGGCTGTGGGCTGGGGGGGAGGAAACCGCAGTGGGAGGATCACGTGCAATCCCTCGCGCCCCCCCAGAATGACCCAGAATGGCTGTGGGGTGTGGGTGGGCATGGGGTCCGCGACGGGACAGGTGGAGTCTCCAGGGTCTCCATCGACCCGTGCAGGAGACCTCGGTGAGGGCCATTTCTTCGGCGGGCCCTTCCGCGCAGGTCTCCCTGGGAGTGTGTCTGTATTTCTCCCCACCCGGCCCAGCGCCCCCTGCCCGGTGCCAACCACCGCCGTCATGTATCCACTCACCCATGCGCGGACGCAAAAATACACACACGACTTGTGTAGGCGTGCAGGCGCGTGCCTGTGGGCACCGATGTAAAATTTCTTCTCTCCTGTCCTTTCCCTTGCCACCGCCTGGTAGGTGCCACTGTGGGTGAAAAATCTGCCCCCATCCCGGCAGGAGTCAATCCCTTAGCGATGCGCGATCACTGCTCCCAACTTGTCAGTCACTTTCCCAACCGTGTCCCTGCGGGGTGAACCGCAGATGATCTTGCCTTCCTTGGTCCCGTGTGCTTCTGGGCTGTAAGGCAAATGACTGCCATCGGGCCCAGAGGGCCCTCTGTCCCCGTGGCCTGCGCCGTGACGCCACGAGGCGCGTGCCGTGAGGTATGGTCTTCTGCTTTGGGCCGCTCTCACAGCATCTAGCTCCCCCGGTCTTGTCAACGTCTGTGCGGAGTGGACCTCCGGTCCTGCTCGACCCTGTCCCGGGGTTCTCCAGCGGGCCAGCGAGGACTTGGGTCTGGCGCCTTAGACGATATTAAGAGTGTGTATACCTGCCGAGGGCAGGGCAGAGAGGTGCGTGGTGGGGATGGCGTGCGCCGCCACCGCTACCCCTCCGAGTGGGACTGCTTGAGATCCGGCGTTCAGGCTGGGCCCCCGGGTGGGTCGCGGTCAGGCCCCGGCATGAATGAGCCCCGCCACACCCTGGCTGCGGGTGCCTCGGAACCTGCGGGCCTGTTTCACCAGATATGGAGCTGACCCAGGTAGCTGGAGGTAGAGCTCCGGATACGGGTCCGCTGCCCGGCTGGCCCAGTGAGAAGTCATCGCTTTCTGGTCCACAAAGCAGCCGCACGGGACCCCACGCGTTGCAGGGTCTGCAGGGTGGAGCGCCGGAGTTTGAGGAGCATCTCGCCCCGATACCCGCAAGGTGGCCAAGATCCCTGGCCCCCTCCTGCTGGCCCTCTTGGCCAGCCTTGGGCCTTGTCTTTGGTTTTCTTCGTTTCAGTTTTCGCCTTGCTGTGTTCTTTTTCCCCTTAGCGAAGGGCGGAGGGAGACGACTCGGGTGGTGCGATACTGCCATCAAGAGGGCCAGCTTTGCGGATTCCCGGGGACCATGCGCTGTCCCTTCCTGGGGAGGAGGGTGATGAAGGGGTGAGGTCAGCGGCGGGCGCCGGTGTCCCCGTCAGGTCCAGCGCTTGGCCAGGCACGGTCCGTGACCCCGCAAGCTGTAGAGTCGGGCGTGGGGACAAGGCCCGTGGACTCGGGCGCCAGATGTGGCGGGCACGCGGGACCCCGGCGGCCGCCATGTCCGGGTGGGACACGAGGAAGCTGCTGTGAAGGAGCCCGAGCCAGCGGCCCGTGGGCATTTGGCCCCGTGTCCCGTCTCCTTCCGAGCAAACACGGGTTCGGGCCGGGCGGGCCCAGCGCCCTGGAAGCTACTCTCGTCCCGTGGTGCTGTGGGTGGCGGCCCGGCCAGGCCAGTCGCAAGACACCCTCCCGCTCCCCACCCCCACCCCCCACAGTCCTCCTCCACCCCGTCTTAAAGCCCCCCCTCGCCACCCCCAGCATCGGGCCCCCAGTTGCGTGGCCGTCGGCAACCTTCGAGGCGGGCTCCGCGACGCTGCTCCGGCCGGCTCATCCACGGCATGTGCAGCCTGGTCACCCCGTGCCAAATCGGCCCGCGACCCAGCCGGAGCCGCAGGCCCCGCCCGGGAGGCAGAGGCCCTGGTCAGGGCGGGAGGAGCCCTTCGCCTGAGCCGAGGAATGCAATCGGCAGCAGTTGCCGTGCCAGTGTCCCGGGGTCTCCAGGATCCTGGTAGAGGCTTGTCGCCAGGGCTCCCAGGTCTCCCGGACGCACCTGCCCCGCAGGGGAGGGCAGCGGGGGTAGAGGATCTGGAGGACAGAGGAGTGGAGCGTTTGTGGACTCGGCCTTTCTTGGCCAACTTCCCCAGGAGGCCCTGAACGTCAGTTGGGCCATGAGAAGGAATGGCCCTGGCTTCCACTCACCGCCGCTCCCCGTGGCCAGGGAACCAAGGGTAGGTCTCAAGAGGCTGCCTCAGGCTCTCCGCTGCTGGGTTGAGAGAGACGCCCCCGCCCTCCTCTCCCCCGGGTGCAGTGTCCACCGCTGATGGAGCGCGTCTGCCGAGGCCAGCAACGACGTGCCTAAGGCCGGGCACCCGCTTGTTACCTTGGATGAGAAACCCGGCGGTCGGGGGAGGCCCCGTCGTGAAGAACTTGTGAGAGTGAGGGTGCCTGTCTCGTGCCCCTTGGCTACTCCTTAACTTGTGGCGGTGGGGGTTGCCCGGGTGGGGTTGCCTGCAGTGGTCAGCGGGCATGGGAGCAGGTCTCCAGGCTCAGGGCTTCCCTCCGCACACACCCTTTGCTTTCGCCGCTCCTGGACGGGTGCGGAAACCTGCTCCCGTGCTCCCTGAGCCCTCTCTTCAGGCTTGTGAGGTTTCCCTGGCCCTTCTGCCAAACGGCCTGAAGTCTCAGGTGCGCACAGCCTTCGGGGGGCCAACCCTCCCTGCCCAGGTCCGAGGTCAGGTGCTGACCTCCAGCATCGGATTGGACCTCGGCCACAGGTGGTCTCCGCCTGCCTTCTGTGGCCATGGCTGAGGAAAAGGGCATCCCAGGGCTGCTGCGTTCCCGAGCAGAAGTGCGGACAGAGGGCCTCCATTACCTCTGCCCGTCGGGCGATGCCCCTCTCCAAGCACGGACCCTAGCCCTGTGTGGTCTGATCCGCTGGGATCCAGGGCCCCGTGGCTAGGGAGACCCTGTGCCAGAAGGCTTGGCAAGGGCCGCGTGGGACACTCGTGGGGCCTGGGACCCGGCCTCCCTTTGGCGCGAGCAAAAGGAAGCCAAACAGGGCTCTTCCCTCTTAGGGTGCCATGCCCCTGCCCTGCGTGCCTCTTCCGTGTCTGGGTCCAGCAGCAGAGAAGCAGGAAATTCTCCAGCGGGTCTGGAAAGTGCTACCGCCCTCAGGGCGTCCGCCACCTCCCCCTGTCCCCGCTTTCTTCGGCGGCTGGGACCGGGGCGCGCCACGGGGTCATCGCGTCCCGGGCTCCCCGCGGCCCCCGAGGCTTCAGGGAACCCACCGGCCAACTTGGCTCCTGCAAGGGGGGCAAGGATGGGAGTCTTGGGCCAGAAGCCGCGGACTAGGAGCTTCCGCTGCTTGTGCTGGAACATGGCGGCCGCCCAGGCCACGCCTCCAGCCGACACTGGGGAGCCCAGTTGCGGCTAGGAGGGCAAGTCAGGCTCCTGCCACTGCGTGGGTCTCCTCGGGAGCCACTCCGGAGGTGTGCGGCCCGTCGGCTGGCCGGCGCCGGGGCCGGGACCCGAACGCCCTCTGTGCCACAGACCCACACCGCCGGCCAACACAGGCCTTCCCTGGCTTGCTCCATACACCCAGTGGCAGCAGGCCGCGCTGCAAATGTTTCCGCTGGGTGGCACTGTCGCTCCAGAAATGGGGCCGTGGTGGAGAGCCTGGCCTCTCCCTCCGCCCTTTGTGAGTCAAAAAAGCCCTAGCCAGGCCCCAGAAGCCACCCCAGCTTCCCCAGTGGGGTAGGTTCCACTGGCAAGCTGGGGGAGCCGGTGAGTCCGCCTTTGGGCTTCTGGTTGGAGTCCCAGTGTACCTCCGGAGGACATTCCAGGCACTGCAGGCCCCCAGGGATCCCCCCCCTCCCCCCGCACTTCTTTCTGGGAGTAGAAGTCCACCCTCCCAGGGAACAGGGTCCCTGTAATGTCTGTAGAACGGCTCACGGATATCCCTGGGGGTCTTCTGAGGCCCAACCCCAGCCCTCCAGGGGCACCGACTCATACAGAGGTGGAGGTGCCAAGTGACCTGGGGATCTGTCCTTGCTTGTCCTCTCCTCCAGGCATCCCTGCCTCTCTTCTGCCCTCCCGCGGCGGCCCCTCCTCTGGCTTGAGGAGCAGGCCCCAAGAGGGGACTAGGCGATGGTGGTGGCGGCAGAGGAGGTGAGAGGGCCCGGTCAGGTGAGAAGCCAGGGTGGCAGACGGCCCCTGCTCACCCGGGCTTTGGGCCTGGTAGTGGCTGTGGGCTGGGGGGGAGGAAACCGCAGTGGGAGGATCACGTGCAATCCCTCGCGCCCCCCCAGAATGACCCAGAATGGCTGTGGGGTGTGGGTGGGCATGGGGTCCGCGACGGGACAGGTGGAGTCTCCAGGGTCTCCATCGACCCGTGCAGGAGACCTCGGTGAGGGCCATTTCTTCGGCGGGCCCTTCCGCGCAGGTCTCCCTGGGAGTGTGTCTGTATTTCTCCCCACCCGGCCCAGCGCCCCCTGCCCGGTGCCAACCACCGCCGTCATGTATCCACTCACCCATGCGCGGACGCAAAAATACACACACGACTTGTGTAGGCGTGCAGGCGCGTGCCTGTGGGCACCGATGTAAAATTTCTTCTCTCCTGTCCTTTCCCTTGCCACCGCCTGGTAGGTGCCACTGTGGGTGAAAAATCTGCCCCCATCCCGGCAGGAGTCAATCCCTTAGCGATGCGCGATCACTGCTCCCAACTTGTCAGTCACTTTCCCAACCGTGTCCCTGCGGGGTGAACCGCAGATGATCTTGCCTTCCTTGGTCCCGTGTGCTTCTGGGCTGTAAGGCAAATGACTGCCATCGGGCCCAGAGGGCCCTCTGTCCCCGTGGCCTGCGCCGTGACGCCACGAGGCGCGTGCCGTGAGGTATGGTCTTCTGCTTTGGGCCGCTCTCACAGCATCTAGCTCCCCCGGTCTTGTCAACGTCTGTGCGGAGTGGACCTCCGGTCCTGCTCGACCCTGTCCCGGGGTTCTCCAGCGGGCCAGCGAGGACTTGGGTCTGGCGCCTTAGACGATATTAAGAGTGTGTATACCTGCCGAGGGCAGGGCAGAGAGGTGCGTGGTGGGGATGGCGTGCGCCGCCACCGCTACCCCTCCGAGTGGGACTGCTTGAGATCCGGCGTTCAGGCTGGGCCCCCGGGTGGGTCGCGGTCAGGCCCCGGCATGAATGAGCCCCGCCACACCCTGGCTGCGGGTGCCTCGGAACCTGCGGGCCTGTTTCACCAGATATGGAGCTGACCCAGGTAGCTGGAGGTAGAGCTCCGGATACGGGTCCGCTGCCCGGCTGGCCCAGTGAGAAGTCATCGCTTTCTGGTCCACAAAGCAGCCGCACGGGACCCCACGCGTTGCAGGGTCTGCAGGGTGGAGCGCCGGAGTTTGAGGAGCATCTCGCCCCGATACCCGCAAGGTGGCCAAGATCCCTGGCCCCCTCCTGCTGGCCCTCTTGGCCAGCCTTGGGCCTTGTCTTTGGTTTTCTTCGTTTCAGTTTTCGCCTTGCTGTGTTCTTTTTCCCCTTAGCGAAGGGCGGAGGGAGACGACTCGGGTGGTGCGATACTGCCATCAAGAGGGCCAGCTTTGCGGATTCCCGGGGACCATGCGCTGTCCCTTCCTGGGGAGGAGGGTGATGAAGGGGTGAGGTCAGCGGCGGGCGCCGGTGTCCCCGTCAGGTCCAGCGCTTGGCCAGGCACGGTCCGTGACCCCGCAAGCTGTAGAGTCGGGCGTGGGGACAAGGCCCGTGGACTCGGGCGCCAGATGTGGTGGGCACGCGGGACCCCGGCGGCCGCCATGTCCGGGTGGGACACGAGGAAGCTGCTGTGAAGGAGCCCGAGCCAGCGGCCCGTGGGCATTTGGCCCCGTGTCCCGTCTCCTTCCGAGCAAACACGGGTTCGGGCCGGGCGGGCCCAGCGCCCTGGAAGCTACTCTCGTCCCGTGGTGCTGTGGGTGGCGGCCCGGCCAGGCCAGTCGCAAGACACCCTCCCGCTCCCCACCCCCACCCCCCACAGTCCTCCTCCACCCCGTCTTAAAGCCCCCCCTCGCCACCCCCAGCATCGGGCCCCCAGTTGCGTGGCCGTCGGCAACCTTCGAGGCGGGCTCCGCGACGCTGCTCCGGCCGGCTCATCCACGGCATGTGCAGCCTGGTCACCCCGTGCCAAATCGGCCCGCGACCCAGCCGGAGCCGCAGGCCCCGCCCGGGAGGCAGAGGCCCTGGTCAGGGCGGGAGGAGCCCTTCGCCTGAGCCGAGGAATGCAATCGGCAGCAGTTGCCGTGCCAGTGTCCCGGGGTCTCCAGGATCCTGGTAGAGGCTTGTCGCCAGGGCTCCCAGGTCTCCCGGACGCACCTGCCCCGCAGGGGAGGGCAGCGGGGGTAGAGGATCTGGAGGACAGAGGAGTGGAGCGTTTGTGGACTCGGCCTTTCTTGGCCAACTTCCCCAGGAGGCCCTGAACGTCAGTTGGGCCATGAGAAGGAATGGCCCTGGCTTCCACTCACCGCCGCTCCCCGTGGCCAGGGAACCAAGGGTAGGTCTCAAGAGGCTGCCTCAGGCTCTCCGCTGCTGGGTTGAGAGAGACGCCCCCGCCCTCCTCTCCCCCGGGTGCAGTGTCCACCGCTGATGGAGCGCGTCTGCCGAGGCCAGCAACGACGTGCCTAAGGCCGGGCACCCGCTTGTTACCTTGGATGAGAAACCCGGCGGTCGGGGGAGGCCCCGTCGTGAAGAACTTGTGAGAGTGAGGGTGCCTGTCTCGTGCCCCTTGGCTACTCCTTAACTTGTGGCGGTGGGGGTTGCCCGGGTGGGGTTGCCTGCAGTGGTCAGCGGGCATGGGAGCAGGTCTCCAGGCTCAGGGCTTCCCTCCGCACACACCCTTTGCTTTCGCCGCTCCTGGACGGGTGCGGAAACCTGCTCCCGTGCTCCCTGAGCCCTCTCTTCAGGCTTGTGAGGTCCCCCTGGCCCTTCTGCCAAACGGCCTGAAGTCTCAGGTGCGCACAGCCTTCGGGGGGCCAACCCTCCCTGCCCAGGTCCGAGGTCAGGTGCTGACCTCCAGCATCGGATTGGACCTCGGCCACAGGTGGTCTCCGCCTGCCTTCTGTGGCCATGGCTGAGGAAAAGGGCATCCCAGGGCTGCTGCGTTCCCGAGCAGAAGTGCGGACAGAGGGCCTCCATTACCTCTGCCCGTCGGGCGATGCCCCTCTCCAAGCACGGACCCTAGCCCTGTGTGGTCTGATCCGCTGGGATCCAGGGCCCCGTGGCTAGGGAGACCCTGTGCCAGAAGGCTTGGCAAGGGCCGCGTGGGACACTCGTGGGGCCTGGGACCCGGCCTCCCTTTGGCGCGAGCAAAAGGAAGCCAAACAGGGCTCTTCCCTCTTAGGGTGCCATGCCCCTGCCCTGCGTGCCTCTTCCGTGTCTGGGTCCAGCAGCAGAGAAGCAGGAAATTCTCCAGCGGGTCTGGAAAGTGCTACCGCCCTCAGGGCGTCCGCCACCTCCCCCTGTCCCCGCTTTCTTCGGCGGCTGGGACCGGGGCGCGCCACGGGGTCATCGCGTCCCGGGCTCCCCGCGGCCCCCGAGGCTTCAGGGAACCCACCGGCCAACTTGGCTCCTGCAAGGGGGGCAAGGATGGGAGTCTTGGGCCAGAAGCCGCGGACTAGGAGCTTCCGCTGCTTGTGCTGGAACATGGCGGCCGCCCAGGCCACGCCTCCAGCCGACACTGGGGAGCCCAGTTGCGGCTAGGAGGGCAAGTCAGGCTCCTGCCACTGCGTGGGTCTCCTCGGGAGCCACTCCGGAGGTGTGCGGCCCGTCGGCTGGCCGGCGCCGGGGCCGGGACCCGAACGCCCTCTGTGCCACAGACCCACACCGCCGGCCAACACAGGCCTTCCCTGGCTTGCTCCATACACCCAGTGGCAGCAGGCCGCGCTGCAAATGTTTCCGCTGGGTGGCACTGTCGCTCCAGAAATGGGGCCGTGGTGGAGAGCCTGGCCTCTCCCTCCGCCCTTTGTGAGTCAAAAAAGCCCTAGCCAGGCCCCAGAAGCCACCCCAGCTTCCCCAGTGGGGTAGGTTCCACTGGCAAGCTGGGGGAGCCGGTGAGTCCGCCTTTGGGCTTCTGGTTGGAGTCCCAGTGTACCTCCGGAGGACATTCCAGGCACTGCAGGCCCCCAGGGATCCCCCCCCTCCCCCCGCACTTCTTTCTGGGAGTAGAAGTCCACCCTCCCAGGGAACAGGGTCCCTGTAATGTCTGTAGAACGGCTCACGGATATCCCTGGGGGTCTTCTGAGGCCCAACCCCAGCCCTCCAGGGGCACCGACTCATACAGAGGTGGAGGTGCCAAGTGACCTGGGGATCTGTCCTTGCTTGTCCTCTCCTCCGGGCATCCCTGCCTCTCTTCTGCCCTCCCGCGGCGGCCCCTCCTCTGGCTTGAGGAGCAGGCCCCAAGAGGGGACTAGGCGATGGTGGTGGCGGCAGAGGAGGTGAGAGGGCCCGGTCAGGTGAGAAGCCAGGGTGGCAGACGGCCCCTGCTCACCCGGGCTTTGGGCCTGGTAGTGGCTGTGGGCTGGGGGGGAGGAAACCGCAGTGGGAGGATCACGTGCAATCCCTCGCGCCCCCCCAGAATGACCCAGAATGGCTGTGGGGTGTGGGTGGGCATGGGGTCCGCGACGGGACAGGTGGAGTCTCCAGGGTCTCCATCGACCCGTGCAGGAGACCTCGGTGAGGGCCATTTCTTCGGCGGGCCCTTCCGCGCAGGTCTCCCTGGGAGTGTGTCTGTATTTCTCCCCACCCGGCCCAGCGCCCCCTGCCCGGTGCCAACCACCGCCGTCATGTATCCACTCACCCATGCGCGGACGCAAAAATACACACACGACTTGTGTAGGCGTGCAGGCGCGTGCCTGTGGGCACCGATGTAAAATTTCTTCTCTCCTGTCCTTTCCCTTGCCACCGCCTGGTAGGTGCCACTGTGGGTGAAAAATCTGCCCCCATCCCGGCAGGAGTCAATCCCTTAGCGATGCGCGATCACTGCTCCCAACTTGTCAGTCACTTTCCCAACCGTGTCCCTGCGGGGTGAACCGCAGATGATCTTGCCTTCCTTGGTCCCGTGTGCTTCTGGGCTGTAAGGCAAATGACTGCCATCGGGCCCAGAGGGCCCTCTGTCCCCGTGGCCTGCGCCGTGACGCCACGAGGCGCGTGCCGTGAGGTATGGTCTTCTGCTTTGGGCCGCTCTCACAGCATCTAGCTCCCCCGGTCTTGTCAACGTCTGTGCGGAGTGGACCTCCGGTCCTGCTCGACCCTGTCCCGGGGTTCTCCAGCGGGCCAGCGAGGACTTGGGTCTGGCGCCTTAGACGATATTAAGAGTGTGTATACCTGCCGAGGGCAGGGCAGAGAGGTGCGTGGTGGGGATGGCGTGCGCCGCCACCGCTACCCCTCCGAGTGGGACTGCTTGAGATCCGGCGTTCAGGCTGGGCCCCCGGGTGGGTCGCGGTCAGGCCCCGGCATGAATGAGCCCCGCCACACCCTGGCTGCGGGTGCCTCGGAACCTGCGGGCCTGTTTCACCAGATATGGAGCTGACCCAGGTAGCTGGAGGTAGAGCTCCGGATACGGGTCCGCTGCCCGGCTGGCCCAGTGAGAAGTCATCGCTTTCTGGTCCACAAAGCAGCCGCACGGGACCCCACGCGTTGCAGGGTCTGCAGGGTGGAGCGCCGGAGTTTGAGGAGCATCTCGCCCCGATACCCGCAAGGTGGCCAAGATCCCTGGCCCCCTCCTGCTGGCCCTCTTGGCCAGCCTTGGGCCTTGTCTTTGGTTTTCTTCGTTTCAGTTTTCGCCTTGCTGTGTTCTTTTTCCCCTTAGCGAAGGGCGGAGGGAGACGACTCGGGTGGTGCGATACTGCCATCAAGAGGGCCAGCTTTGCGGATTCCCGGGGACCATGCGCTGTCCCTTCCTGGGGAGGAGGGTGATGAAGGGGTGAGGTCAGCGGCGGGCGCCGGTGTCCCCGTCAGGTCCAGCGCTTGGCCAGGCACGGTCCGTGACCCCGCAAGCTGTAGAGTCGGGCGTGGGGACAAGGCCCGTGGACTCGGGCGCCAGATGTGGCGGGCACGCGGGACCCCGGCGGCCGCCATGTCCGGGTGGGACACGAGGAAGCTGCTGTGAAGGAGCCCGAGCCAGCGGCCCGTGGGCATTTGGCCCCGTGTCCCGTCTCCTTCCGAGCAAACACGGGTTCGGGCCGGGCGGGCCCAGCGCCCTGGAAGCTACTCTCGTCCCGTGGTGCTGTGGGTGGCGGCCCGGCCAGGCCAGTCGCAAGACACCCTCCCGCTCCCCACCCCCACCCCCCACAGTCCTCCTCCACCCCGTCTTAAAGCCCCCCCTCGCCACCCCCAGCATCGGGCCCCCAGTTGCGTGGCCGTCGGCAACCTTCGAGGCGGGCTCCGCGACGCTGCTCCGGCCGGCTCATCCACGGCATGTGCAGCCTGGTCACCCCGTGCCAAATCGGCCCGCGACCCAGCCGGAGCCGCAGGCCCCGCCCGGGAGGCAGAGGCCCTGGTCAGGGCGGGAGGAGCCCTTCGCCTGAGCCGAGGAATGCAATCGGCAGCAGTTGCCGTGCCAGTGTCCCGGGGTCTCCAGGATCCTGGTAGAGGCTTGTCGCCAGGGCTCCCAGGTCTCCCGGACGCACCTGCCCCGCAGGGGAGGGCAGCGGGGGTAGAGGATCTGGAGGACAGAGGAGTGGAGCGTTTGTGGACTCGGCCTTTCTTGGCCAACTTCCCCAGGAGGCCCTGAGCGTCAGTTGGGCCATGAGAAGGAATGGCCCTGGCTTCCACTCACCGCCGCTCCCCGTGGCCAGGGAACCAAGGGTAGGTCTCAAGAGGCTGCCTCAGGCTCTCCGCTGCTGGGTTGAGAGAGACGCCCCCGCCCTCCTCTCCCCCGGGTGCAGTGTCCACCGCTGATGGAGCGCGTCTGCCGAGGCCAGCAACGACGTGCCTAAGGCCGGGCACCCGCTTGTTACCTTGGATGAGAAACCCGGCGGTCGGGGGAGGCCCCGTCGTGAAGAACTTGTGAGAGTGAGGGTGCCTGTCTCGTGCCCCTTGGCTACTCCTTAACTTGTGGCGGTGGGGGTTGCCCGGGTGGGGTTGCCTGCAGTGGTCAGCGGGCATGGGAGCAGGTCTCCAGGCTCAGGGCTTCCCTCCGCACACACCCTTTGCTTTCGCCGCTCCTGGACGGGTGCGGAAACCTGCTCCCGTGCTCCCTGAGCCCTCTCTTCAGGCTTGTGAGGTCCCCCTGGCCCTTCTGCCAAACGGCCTGAAGTCTCAGGTGCGCACAGCCTTCGGGGGGCCAACCCTCCCTGCCCAGGTCCGAGGTCAGGTGCTGACCTCCAGCATCGGATTGGACCTCGGCCACAGGTGGTCTCCGCCTGCCTTCTGTGGCCATGGCTGAGGAAAAGGGCATCCCAGGGCTGCTGCGTTCCCGAGCAGAAGTGCGGACAGAGGGCCTCCATTACCTCTGCCCGTCGGGCGATGCCCCTCTCCAAGCACGGACCCTAGCCCTGTGTGGTCTGATCCGCTGGGATCCAGGGCCCCGTGGCTAGGGAGACCCTGTGCCAGAAGGCTTGGCAAGGGCCGCGTGGGACACTCGTGGGGCCTGGGACCCGGCCTCCCTTTGGCGCGAGCAAAAGGAAGCCAAACAGGGCTCTTCCCTCTTAGGGTGCCATGCCCCTGCCCTGCGTGCCTCTTCCGTGTCTGGGTCCAGCAGCAGAGAAGCAGGAAATTCTCCAGCGGGTCTGGAAAGTGCTACCGCCCTCAGGGCGTCCGCCACCTCCCCCTGTCCCCGCTTTCTTCGGCGGCTGGGACCGGGGCGCGCCACGGGGTCATCGCGTCCCGGGCTCCCCGCGGCCCCCGAGGCTTCAGGGAACCCACCGGCCAACTTGGCTCCTGCAAGGGGGGCAAGGATGGGAGTCTTGGGCCAGAAGCCGCGGACTAGGAGCTTCCGCTGCTTGTGCTGGAACATGGCGGCCGCCCAGGCCACGCCTCCAGCCGACACTGGGGAGCCCAGTTGCGGCTAGGAGGGCAAGTCAGGCTCCTGCCACTGCGTGGGTCTCCTCGGGAGCCACTCCGGAGGTGTGCGGCCCGTCGGCTGGCCGGCGCCGGGGCCGGGACCCGAACGCCCTCTGTGCCACAGACCCACACCGCCGGCCAACACAGGCCTTCCCTGGCTTGCTCCATACACCCAGTGGCAGCAGGCCGCGCTGCAAATGTTTCCGCTGGGTGGCACTGTCGCTCCAGAAATGGGGCCGTGGTGGAGAGCCTGGCCTCTCCCTCCGCCCTTTGTGAGTCAAAAAAGCCCTAGCCAGGCCCCAGAAGCCACCCCAGCTTCCCCAGTGGGGTAGGTTCCACTGGCAAGCTGGGGGAGCCGGTGAGTCCGCCTTTGGGCTTCTGGTTGGAGTCCCAGTGTACCTCCGGAGGACATTCCAGGCACTGCAGGCCCCCAGGGATCCCCCCCCTCCCCCCGCACTTCTTTCTGGGAGTAGAAGTCCACCCTCCCAGGGAACAGGGTCCCTGTAATGTCTGTAGAACGGCTCACGGATATCCCTGGGGGTCTTCTGAGGCCCAACCCCAGCCCTCCAGGGGCACCGACTCATACAGAGGTGGAGGTGCCAAGTGACCTGGGGATCTGTCCTTGCTTGTCCTCTCCTCCGGGCATCCCTGCCTCTCTTCTGCCCTCCCGCGGCGGCCCCTCCTCTGGCTTGAGGAGCAGGCCCCAAGAGGGGACTAGGCGATGGTGGTGGCGGCAGAGGAGGTGAGAGGGCCCGGTCAGGTGAGAAGCCAGGGTGGCAGACGGCCCCTGCTCACCCGGGCTTTGGGCCTGGTAGTGGCTGTGGGCTGGGGGGGAGGAAACCGCAGTGGGAGGATCACGTGCAATCCCTCGCGCCCCCCCAGAATGACCCAGAATGGCTGTGGGGTGTGGGTGGGCATGGGGTCCGCGACGGGACAGGTGGAGTCTCCAGGGTCTCCATCGACCCGTGCAGGAGACCTCGGTGAGGGCCATTTCTTCGGCGGGCCCTTCCGCGCAGGTCTCCCTGGGAGTGTGTCTGTATTTCTCCCCACCCGGCCCAGCGCCCCCTGCCCGGTGCCAACCACCGCCGTCATGTATCCACTCACCCATGCGCGGACGCAAAAATACACACACGACTTGTGTAGGCGTGCAGGCGCGTGCCTGTGGGCACCGATGTAAAATTTCTTCTCTCCTGTCCTTTCCCTTGCCACCGCCTGGTAGGTGCCACTGTGGGTGAAAAATCTGCCCCCATCCCGGCAGGAGTCAATCCCTTAGCGATGCGCGATCACTGCTCCCAACTTGTCAGTCACTTTCCCAACCGTGTCCCTGCGGGGTGAACCGCAGATGATCTTGCCTTCCTTGGTCCCGTGTGCTTCTGGGCTGTAAGGCAAATGACTGCCATCGGGCCCAGAGGGCCCTCTGTCCCCGTGGCCTGCGCCGTGACGCCACGAGGCGCGTGCCGTGAGGTATGGTCTTCTGCTTTGGGCCGCTCTCACAGCATCTAGCTCCCCCGGTCTTGTCAACGTCTGTGCGGAGTGGACCTCCGGTCCTGCTCGACCCTGTCCCGGGGTTCTCCAGCGGGCCAGCGAGGACTTGGGTCTGGCGCCTTAGACGATATTAAGAGTGTGTATACCTGCCGAGGGCAGGGCAGAGAGGTGCGTGGTGGGGATGGCGTGCGCCGCCACCGCTACCCCTCCGAGTGGGACTGCTTGAGATCCGGCGTTCAGGCTGGGCCCCCGGGTGGGTCGCGGTCAGGCCCCGGCATGAATGAGCCCCGCCACACCCTGGCTGCGGGTGCCTCGGAACCTGCGGGCCTGTTTCACCAGATATGGAGCTGACCCAGGTAGCTGGAGGTAGAGCTCCGGATACGGGTCCGCTGCCCGGCTGGCCCAGTGAGAAGTCATCGCTTTCTGGTCCACAAAGCAGCCGCACGGGACCCCACGCGTTGCAGGGTCTGCAGGGTGGAGCGCCGGAGTTTGAGGAGCATCTCGCCCCGATACCCGCAAGGTGGCCAAGATCCCTGGCCCCCTCCTGCTGGCCCTCTTGGCCAGCCTTGGGCCTTGTCTTTGGTTTTCTTCGTTTCAGTTTTCGCCTTGCTGTGTTCTTTTTCCCCTTAGCGAAGGGCGGAGGGAGACGACTCGGGTGGTGCGATACTGCCATCAAGAGGGCCAGCTTTGCGGATTCCCGGGGACCATGCGCTGTCCCTTCCTGGGGAGGAGGGTGATGAAGGGGTGAGGTCAGCGGCGGGCGCCGGTGTCCCCGTCAGGTCCAGCGCTTGGCCAGGCACGGTCCGTGACCCCGCAAGCTGTAGAGTCGGGCGTGGGGACAAGGCCCGTGGACTCGGGCGCCAGATGTGGCGGGCACGCGGGACCCCGGCGGCCGCCATGTCCGGGTGGGACACGAGGAAGCTGCTGTGAAGGAGCCCGAGCCAGCGGCCCGTGGGCATTTGGCCCCGTGTCCCGTCTCCTTCCGAGCAAACACGGGTTCGGGCCGGGCGGGCCCAGCGCCCTGGAAGCTACTCTCGTCCCGTGGTGCTGTGGGTGGCGGCCCGGCCAGGCCAGTCGCAAGACACCCTCCCGCTCCCCACCCCCACCCCCCACAGTCCTCCTCCACCCCGTCTTAAAGCCCCCCCTCGCCACCCCCAGCATCGGGCCCCCAGTTGCGTGGCCGTCGGCAACCTTCGAGGCGGGCTCCGCGACGCTGCTCCGGCCGGCTCATCCACGGCATGTGCAGCCTGGTCACCCCGTGCCAAATCGGCCCGCGACCCAGCCGGAGCCGCAGGCCCCGCCCGGGAGGCAGAGGCCCTGGTCAGGGCGGGAGGAGCCCTTCGCCTGAGCCGAGGAATGCAATCGGCAGCAGTTGCCGTGCCAGTGTCCCGGGGTCTCCAGGATCCTGGTAGAGGCTTGTCGCCAGGGCTCCCAGGTCTCCCGGACGCACCTGCCCCGCAGGGGAGGGCAGCGGGGGTAGAGGATCTGGAGGACAGAGGAGTGGAGCGTTTGTGGACTCGGCCTTTCTTGGCCAACTTCCCCAGGAGGCCCTGAGCGTCAGTTGGGCCATGAGAAGGAATGGCCCTGGCTTCCACTCACCGCCGCTCCCCGTGGCCAGGGAACCAAGGGTAGGTCTCAAGAGGCTGCCTCAGGCTCTCCGCTGCTGGGTTGAGAGAGACGCCCCCGCCCTCCTCTCCCCCGGGTGCAGTGTCCACCGCTGATGGAGCGCGTCTGCCGAGGCCAGCAACGACGTGCCTAAGGCCGGGCACCCGCTTGTTACCTTGGATGAGAAACCCGGCGGTCGGGGGAGGCCCCGTCGTGAAGAACTTGTGAGAGTGAGGGTGCCTGTCTCGTGCCCCTTGGCTACTCCTTAACTTGTGGCGGTGGGGGTTGCCCGGGTGGGGTTGCCTGCAGTGGTCAGCGGGCATGGGAGCAGGTCTCCAGGCTCAGGGCTTCCCTCCGCACACACCCTTTGCTTTCGCCGCTCCTGGACGGGTGCGGAAACCTGCTCCCGTGCTCCCTGAGCCCTCTCTTCAGGCTTGTGAGGTCCCCCTGGCCCTTCTGCCAAACGGCCTGAAGTCTCAGGTGCGCACAGCCTTCGGGGGGCCAACCCTCCCTGCCCAGGTCCGAGGTCAGGTGCTGACCTCCAGCATCGGATTGGACCTCGGCCACAGGTGGTCTCCGCCTGCCTTCTGTGGCCATGGCTGAGGAAAAGGGCATCCCAGGGCTGCTGCGTTCCCGAGCAGAAGTGCGGACAGAGGGCCTCCATTACCTCTGCCCGTCGGGCGATGCCCCTCTCCAAGCACGGACCCTAGCCCTGTGTGGTCTGATCCGCTGGGATCCAGGGCCCCGTGGCTAGGGAGACCCTGTGCCAGAAGGCTTGGCAAGGGCCGCGTGGGACACTCGTGGGGCCTGGGACCCGGCCTCCCTTTGGCGCGAGCAAAAGGAAGCCAAACAGGGCTCTTCCCTCTTAGGGTGCCATGCCCCTGCCCTGCGTGCCTCTTCCGTGTCTGGGTCCAGCAGCAGAGAAGCAGGAAATTCTCCAGCGGGTCTGGAAAGTGCTACCGCCCTCAGGGCGTCCGCCACCTCCCCCTGTCCCCGCTTTCTTCGGCGGCTGGGACCGGGGCGCGCCACGGGGTCATCGCGTCCCGGGCTCCCCGCGGCCCCCGAGGCTTCAGGGAACCCACCGGCCAACTTGGCTCCTGCAAGGGGGGCAAGGATGGGAGTCTTGGGCCAGAAGCCGCGGACTAGGAGCTTCCGCTGCTTGTGCTGGAACATGGCGGCCGCCCAGGCCACGCCTCCAGCCGACACTGGGGAGCCCAGTTGCGGCTAGGAGGGCAAGTCAGGCTCCTGCCACTGCGTGGGTCTCCTCGGGAGCCACTCCGGAGGTGTGCGGCCCGTCGGCTGGCCGGCGCCGGGGCCGGGACCCGAACGCCCTCTGTGCCACAGACCCACACCGCCGGCCAACACAGGCCTTCCCTGGCTTGCTCCACACACCCAGTGGCAGCAGGCCGCGCTGCAAATGTTTCCGCTGGGTGGCACTGTCGCTCCAGAAATGGGGCCGTGGTGGAGAGCCTGGCCTCTCCCTCCGCCCTTTGTGAGTCAAAAAAGCCCTAGCCAGGCCCCAGAAGCCACCCCAGCTTCCCCAGTGGGGTAGGTTCCACTGGCAAGCTGGGGGAGCCGGTGAGTCCGCCTTTGGGCTTCTGGTTGGAGTCCCAGTGTACCTCAGGAGGACATTCCAGGCACTGCAGGCCCCCAGGGATCCCCCCCCTCCCCCCGCACTTCTTTCTGGGAGTAGAAGTCCACCCTCCCAGGGAACAGGGTCCCTGTAATGTCTGTAGAACGGCTCACGGATATCCCTGGGGGTCTTCTGAGGCCCAACCCCAGCCCTCCAGGGGCACCGACTCATACAGAGGTGGAGGTGCCAAGTGACCTGGGGATCTGTCCTTGCTTGTCCTCTCCTCCGGGCATCCCTGCCTCTCTTCTGCCCTCCCGCGGCGGCCCCTCCTCTGGCTTGAGGAGCAGGCCCCAAGAGGGGACTAGGCGATGGTGGTGGCGGCAGAGGAGGTGAGAGGGCCCGGTCAGGTGAGAAGCCAGGGTGGCAGACGGCCCCTGCTCACCCGGGCTTTGGGCCTGGTAGTGGCTGTGGGCTGGGGGGGAGGAAACCGCAGTGGGAGGATCACGTGCAATCCCTCGCGCCCCCCCAGAATGACCCAGAATGGCTGTGGGGTGTGGGTGGGCATGGGGTCCGCGACGGGACAGGTGGAGTCTCCAGGGTCTCCATCGACCCGTGCAGGAGACCTCGGTGAGGGCCATTTCTTCGGCGGGCCCTTCCGCGCAGGTCTCCCTGGGAGTGTGTCTGTATTTCTCCCCACCCGGCCCAGCGCCCCCTGCCCGGTGCCAACCACCGCCGTCATGTATCCACTCACCCATGCGCGGACGCAAAAATACACACACGACTTGTGTAGGCGTGCAGGCGCGTGCCTGTGGGCACCGATGTAAAATTTCTTCTCTCCTGTCCTTTCCCTTGCCACCGCCTGGTAGGTGCCACTGTGGGTGAAAAATCTGCCCCCATCCCGGCAGGAGTCAATCCCTTAGCGATGCGCGATCACTGCTCCCAACTTGTCAGTCACTTTCCCAACCGTGTCCCTGCGGGGTGAACCGCAGATGATCTTGCCTTCCTTGGTCCCGTGTGCTTCTGGGCTGTAAGGCAAATGACTGCCATCGGGCCCAGAGGGCCCTCTGTCCCCGTGGCCTGCGCCGTGACGCCACGAGGCGCGTGCCGTGAGGTATGGTCTTCTGCTTTGGGCCGCTCTCACAGCATCTAGCTCCCCCGGTCTTGTCAACGTCTGTGCGGAGTGGACCTCCGGTCCTGCTCGACCCTGTCCCGGGGTTCTCCAGCGGGCCAGCGAGGACTTGGGTCTGGCGCCTTAGACGATATTAAGAGTGTGTATACCTGCCGAGGGCAGGGCAGAGAGGTGCGTGGTGGGGATGGCGTGCGCCGCCACCGCTACCCCTCCGAGTGGGACTGCTTGAGATCCGGCGTTCAGGCTGGGCCCCCGGGTGGGTCGCGGTCAGGCCCCGGCATGAATGAGCCCCGCCACACCCTGGCTGCGGGTGCCTCGGAACCTGCGGGCCTGTTTCACCAGATATGGAGCTGACCCAGGTAGCTGGAGGTAGAGCTCCGGATACGGGTCCGCTGCCCGGCTGGCCCAGTGAGAAGTCATCGCTTTCTGGTCCACAAAGCAGCCGCACGGGACCCCACGCGTTGCAGGGTCTGCAGGGTGGAGCGCCGGAGTTTGAGGAGCATCTCGCCCCGATACCCGCAAGGTGGCCAAGATCCCTGGCCCCCTCCTGCTGGCCCTCTTGGCCAGCCTTGGGCCTTGTCTTTGGTTTTCTTCGTTTCAGTTTTCGCCTTGCTGTGTTCTTTTTCCCCTTAGCGAAGGGCGGAGGGAGACGACTCGGGTGGTGCGATACTGCCATCAAGAGGGCCAGCTTTGCGGATTCCCGGGGACCATGCGCTGTCCCTTCCTGGGGAGGAGGGTGATGAAGGGGTGAGGTCAGCGGCGGGCGCCGGTGTCCCCGTCAGGTCCAGCGCTTGGCCAGGCACGGTCCGTGACCCCGCAAGCTGTAGAGTCGGGCGTGGGGACAAGGCCCGTGGACTCGGGCGCCAGATGTGGCGGGCACGCGGGACCCCGGCGGCCGCCATGTCCGGGTGGGACACGAGGAAGCTGCTGTGAAGGAGCCCGAGCCAGCGGCCCGTGGGCATTTGGCCCCGTGTCCCGTCTCCTTCCGAGCAAACACGGGTTCGGGCCGGGCGGGCCCAGCGCCCTGGAAGCTACTCTCGTCCCGTGGTGCTGTGGGTGGCGGCCCGGCCAGGCCAGTCGCAAGACACCCTCCCGCTCCCCACCCCCACCCCCCACAGTCCTCCTCCACCCCGTCTTAAAGCCCCCCCTCGCCACCCCCAGCATCGGGCCCCCAGTTGCGTGGCCGTCGGCAACCTTCGAGGCGGGCTCCGCGACGCTGCTCCGGCCGGCTCATCCACGGCATGTGCAGCCTGGTCACCCCGTGCCAAATCGGCCCGCGACCCAGCCGGAGCCGCAGGCCCCGCCCGGGAGGCAGAGGCCCTGGTCAGGGCGGGAGGAGCCCTTCGCCTGAGCCGAGGAATGCAATCGGCAGCAGTTGCCGTGCCAGTGTCCCGGGGTCTCCAGGATCCTGGTAGAGGCTTGTCGCCAGGGCTCCCAGGTCTCCCGGACGCACCTGCCCCGCAGGGGAGGGCAGCGGGGGTAGAGGATCTGGAGGACAGAGGAGTGGAGCGTTTGTGGACTCGGCCTTTCTTGGCCAACTTCCCCAGGAGGCCCTGAACGTCAGTTGGGCCATGAGAAGGAATGGCCCTGGCTTCCACTCACCGCCGCTCCCCGTGGCCAGGGAACCAAGGGTAGGTCTCAAGAGGCTGCCTCAGGCTCTCCGCTGCTGGGTTGAGAGAGACGCCCCCGCCCTCCTCTCCCCCGGGTGCAGTGTCCACCGCTGATGGAGCGCGTCTGCCGAGGCCAGCAACGACGTGCCTAAGGCCGGGCACCCGCTTGTTACCTTGGATGAGAAACCCGGCGGTCGGGGGAGGCCCCGTCGTGAAGAACTTGTGAGAGTGAGGGTGCCTGTCTCGTGCCCCTTGGCTACTCCTTAACTTGTGGCGGTGGGGGTTGCCCGGGTGGGGTTGCCTGCAGTGGTCAGCGGGCATGGGAGCAGGTCTCCAGGCTCAGGGCTTCCCTCCGCACACACCCTTTGCTTTCGCCGCTCCTGGACGGGTGCGGAAACCTGCTCCCGTGCTCCCTGAGCCCTCTCTTCAGGCTTGTGAGGTCCCCCTGGCCCTTCTGCCAAACGGCCTGAAGTCTCAGGTGCGCACAGCCTTCGGGGGGCCAACCCTCCCTGCCCAGGTCCGAGGTCAGGTGCTGACCTCCAGCATCGGATTGGACCTCGGCCACAGGTGGTCTCCGCCTGCCTTCTGTGGCCATGGCTGAGGAAAAGGGCATCCCAGGGCTGCTGCGTTCCCGAGCAGAAGTGCGGACAGAGGGCCTCCATTACCTCTGCCCGTCGGGCGATGCCCCTCTCCAAGCACGGACCCTAGCCCTGTGTGGTCTGATCCGCTGGGATCCAGGGCCCCGTGGCTAGGGAGACCCTGTGCCAGAAGGCTTGGCAAGGGCCGCGTGGGACACTCGTGGGGCCTGGGACCCGGCCTCCCTTTGGCGCGAGCAAAAGGAAGCCAAACAGGGCTCTTCCCTCTTAGGGTGCCATGCCCCTGCCCTGCGTGCCTCTTCCGTGTCTGGGTCCAGCAGCAGAGAAGCAGGAAATTCTCCAGCGGGTCTGGAAAGTGCTACCGCCCTCAGGGCGTCCGCCACCTCCCCCTGTCCCCGCTTTCTTCGGCGGCTGGGACCGGGGCGCGCCACGGGGTCATCGCGTCCCGGGCTCCCCGCGGCCCCCGAGGCTTCAGGGAACCCACCGGCCAACTTGGCTCCTGCAAGGGGGGCAAGGATGGGAGTCTTGGGCCAGAAGCCGCGGACTAGGAGCTTCCGCTGCTTGTGCTGGAACATGGCGGCCGCCCAGGCCACGCCTCCAGCCGACACTGGGGAGCCCAGTTGCGGCTAGGAGGGCAAGTCAGGCTCCTGCCACTGCGTGGGTCTCCTCGGGAGCCACTCCGGAGGTGTGCGGCCCGTCGGCTGGCCGGCGCCGGGGCCGGGACCCGAACGCCCTCTGTGCCACAGACCCACACCGCCGGCCAACACAGGCCTTCCCTGGCTTGCTCCATACACCCAGTGGCAGCAGGCCGCGCTGCAAATGTTTCCGCTGGGTGGCACTGTCGCTCCAGAAATGGGGCCGTGGTGGAGAGCCTGGCCTCTCCCTCCGCCCTTTGTGAGTCAAAAAAGCCCTAGCCAGGCCCCAGAAGCCACCCCAGCTTCCCCAGTGGGGTAGGTTCCACTGGCAAGCTGGGGGAGCCGGTGAGTCCGCCTTTGGGCTTCTGGTTGGAGTCCCAGTGTACCTCCGGAGGACATTCCAGGCACTGCAGGCCCCCAGGGATCCCCCCCCTCCCCCCGCACTTCTTTCTGGGAGTAGAAGTCCACCCTCCCAGGGAACAGGGTCCCTGTAATGTCTGTAGAACGGCTCACGGATATCCCTGGGGGTCTTCTGAGGCCCAACCCCAGCCCTCCAGGGGCACCGACTCATACAGAGGTGGAGGTGCCAAGTGACCTGGGGATCTGTCCTTGCTTGTCCTCTCCTCCGGGCATCCCTGCCTCTCTTCTGCCCTCCCGCGGCGGCCCCTCCTCTGGCTTGAGGAGCAGGCCCCAAGAGGGGACTAGGCGATGGTGGTGGCGGCAGAGGAGGTGAGAGGGCCCGGTCAGGTGAGAAGCCAGGGTGGCAGACGGCCCCTGCTCACCCGGGCTTTGGGCCTGGTAGTGGCTGTGGGCTGGGGGGGAGGAAACCGCAGTGGGAGGATCACGTGCAATCCCTCGCGCCCCCCCAGAATGACCCAGAATGGCTGTGGGGTGTGGGTGGGCATGGGGTCCGCGACGGGACAGGTGGAGTCTCCAGGGTCTCCATCGACCCGTGCAGGAGACCTCGGTGAGGGCCATTTCTTCGGCGGGCCCTTCCGCGCAGGTCTCCCTGGGAGTGTGTCTGTATTTCTCCCCACCCGGCCCAGCGCCCCCTGCCCGGTGCCAACCACCGCCGTCATGTATCCACTCACCCATGCGCGGACGCAAAAATACACACACGACTTGTGTAGGCGTGCAGGCGCGTGCCTGTGGGCACCGATGTAAAATTTCTTCTCTCCTGTCCTTTCCCTTGCCACCGCCTGGTAGGTGCCACTGTGGGTGAAAAATCTGCCCCCATCCCGGCAGGAGTCAATCCCTTAGCGATGCGCGATCACTGCTCCCAACTTGTCAGTCACTTTCCCAACCGTGTCCCTGCGGGGTGAACCGCAGATGATCTTGCCTTCCTTGGTCCCGTGTGCTTCTGGGCTGTAAGGCAAATGACTGCCATCGGGCCCAGAGGGCCCTCTGTCCCCGTGGCCTGCGCCGTGACGCCACGAGGCGCGTGCCGTGAGGTATGGTCTTCTGCTTTGGGCCGCTCTCACAGCATCTAGCTCCCCCGGTCTTGTCAACGTCTGTGCGGAGTGGACCTCCGGTCCTGCTCGACCCTGTCCCGGGGTTCTCCAGCGGGCCAGCGAGGACTTGGGTCTGGCGCCTTAGACGATATTAAGAGTGTGTATACCTGCCGAGGGCAGGGCAGAGAGGTGCGTGGTGGGGATGGCGTGCGCCGCCACCGCTACCCCTCCGAGTGGGACTGCTTGAGATCCGGCGTTCAGGCTGGGCCCCCGGGTGGGTCGCGGTCAGGCCCCGGCATGAATGAGCCCCGCCACACCCTGGCTGCGGGTGCCTCGGAACCTGCGGGCCTGTTTCACCAGATATGGAGCTGACCCAGGTAGCTGGAGGTAGAGCTCCGGATACGGGTCCGCTGCCCGGCTGGCCCAGTGAGAAGTCATCGCTTTCTGGTCCACAAAGCAGCCGCACGGGACCCCACGCGTTGCAGGGTCTGCAGGGTGGAGCGCCGGAGTTTGAGGAGCATCTCGCCCCGATACCCGCAAGGTGGCCAAGATCCCTGGCCCCCTCCTGCTGGCCCTCTTGGCCAGCCTTGGGCCTTGTCTTTGGTTTTCTTCGTTTCAGTTTTCGCCTTGCTGTGTTCTTTTTCCCCTTAGCGAAGGGCGGAGGGAGACGACTCGGGTGGTGCGATACTGCCATCAAGAGGGCCAGCTTTGCGGATTCCCGGGGACCATGCGCTGTCCCTTCCTGGGGAGGAGGGTGATGAAGGGGTGAGGTCAGCGGCGGGCGCCGGTGTCCCCGTCAGGTCCAGCGCTTGGCCAGGCACGGTCCGTGACCCCGCAAGCTGTAGAGTCGGGCGTGGGGACAAGGCCCGTGGACTCGGGCGCCAGATGTGGCGGGCACGCGGGACCCCGGCGGCCGCCATGTCCGGGTGGGACACGAGGAAGCTGCTGTGAAGGAGCCCGAGCCAGCGGCCCGTGGGCATTTGGCCCCGTGTCCCGTCTCCTTCCGAGCAAACACGGGTTCGGGCCGGGCGGGCCCAGCGCCCTGGAAGCTACTCTCGTCCCGTGGTGCTGTGGGTGGCGGCCCGGCCAGGCCAGTCGCAAGACACCCTCCCGCTCCCCACCCCCACCCCCCACAGTCCTCCTCCACCCCGTCTTAAAGCCCCCCCTCGCCACCCCCAGCATCGGGACCCCAGTTGCGTGGCCGTCGGCAACCTTCGAGGCGGGCTCCGCGACGCTGCTCCGGCCGGCTCATCCACGGCATGTGCAGCCTGGTCACCCCGTGCCAAATCGGCCCGCGACCCAGCCGGAGCCGCAGGCCCCGCCCGGGAGGCAGAGGCCCTGGTCAGGGCGGGAGGAGCCCTTCGCCTGAGCCGAGGAATGCAATCGGCAGCAGTTGCCGTGCCAGTGTCCCGGGGTCTCCAGGATCCTGGTAGAGGCTTGTCGCCAGGGCTCCCAGGTCTCCCGGACGCACCTGCCCCGCAGGGGAGGGCAGCGGGGGTAGAGGATCTGGAGGACAGAGGAGTGGAGCGTTTGTGGACTCGGCCTTTCTTGGCCAACTTCCCCAGGAGGCCCTGAGCGTCAGTTGGGCCATGAGAAGGAATGGCCCTGGCTTCCACTCACCGCCGCTCCCCGTGGCCAGGGAACCAAGGGTAGGTCTCAAGAGGCTGCCTCAGGCTCTCCGCTGCTGGGTTGAGAGAGACGCCCCCGCCCTCCTCTCCCCCGGGTGCAGTGTCCACCGCTGATGGAGCGCGTCTGCCGAGGCCAGCAACGACGTGCCTAAGGCCGGGCACCCGCTTGTTACCTTGGATGAGAAACCCGGCGGTCGGGGGAGGCCCCGTCGTGAAGAACTTGTGAGAGTGAGGGTGCCTGTCTCGTGCCCCTTGGCTACTCCTTAACTTGTGGCGGTGGGGGTTGCCCGGGTGGGGTTGCCTGCAGTGGTCAGCGGGCATGGGAGCAGGTCTCCAGGCTCAGGGCTTCCCTCCGCACACACCCTTTGCTTTCGCCGCTCCTGGACGGGTGCGGAAACCTGCTCCCGTGCTCCCTGAGCCCTCTCTTCAGGCTTGTGAGGTCCCCCTGGCCCTTCTGCCAAACGGCCTGAAGTCTCAGGTGCGCACAGCCTTCGGGGGGCCAACCCTCCCTGCCCAGGTCCGAGGTCAGGTGCTGACCTCCAGCATCGGATTGGACCTCGGCCACAGGTGGTCTCCGCCTGCCTTCTGTGGCCATGGCTGAGGAAAAGGGCATCCCAGGGCTGCTGCGTTCCCGAGCAGAAGTGCGGACAGAGGGCCTCCATTACCTCTGCCCGTCGGGCGATGCCCCTCTCCAAGCACGGACCCTAGCCCTGTGTGGTCTGATCCGCTGGGATCCAGGGCCCCGTGGCTAGGGAGACCCTGTGCCAGAAGGCTTGGCAAGGGCCGCGTGGGACACTCGTGGGGCCTGGGACCCGGCCTCCCTTTGGCGCGAGCAAAAGGAAGCCAAACAGGGCTCTTCCCTCTTAGGGTGCCATGCCCCTGCCCTGCGTGCCTCTTCCGTGTCTGGGTCCAGCAGCAGAGAAGCAGGAAATTCTCCAGCGGGTCTGGAAAGTGCTACCGCCCTCAGGGCGTCCGCCACCTCCCCCTGTCCCCGCTTTCTTCGGCGGCTGGGACCGGGGCGCGCCACGGGGTCATCGCGTCCCGGGCTCCCCGCGGCCCCCGAGGCTTCAGGGAACCCACCGGCCAACTTGGCTCCTGCAAGGGGGGCAAGGATGGGAGTCTTGGGCCAGAAGCCGCGGACTAGGAGCTTCCGCTGCTTGTGCTGGAACATGGCGGCCGCCCAGGCCACGCCTCCAGCCGACACTGGGGAGCCCAGTTGCGGCTAGGAGGGCAAGTCAGGCTCCTGCCACTGCGTGGGTCTCCTCGGGAGCCACTCCGGAGGTGTGCGGCCCGTCGGCTGGCCGGCGCCGGGGCCGGGACCCGAACGCCCTCTGTGCCACAGACCCACACCGCCGGCCAACACAGGCCTTCCCTGGCTTGCTCCATACACCCAGTGGCAGCAGGCCGCGCTGCAAATGTTTCCGCTGGGTGGCACTGTCGCTCCAGAAATGGGGCCGTGGTGGAGAGCCTGGCCTCTCCCTCCGCCCTTTGTGAGTCAAAAAAGCCCTAGCCAGGCCCCAGAAGCCACCCCAGCTTCCCCAGTGGGGTAGGTTCCACTGGCAAGCTGGGGGAGCCGGTGAGTCCGCCTTTGGGCTTCTGGTTGGAGTCCCAGTGTACCTCCGGAGGACATTCCAGGCACTGCAGGCCCCCAGGGATCCCCCCCCTCCCCCCGCACTTCTTTCTGGGAGTAGAAGTCCACCCTCCCAGGGAACAGGGTCCCTGTAATGTCTGTAGAACGGCTCACGGATATCCCTGGGGGTCTTCTGAGGCCCAACCCCAGCCCTCCAGGGGCACCGACTCATACAGAGGTGGAGGTGCCAAGTGACCTGGGGATCTGTCCTTGCTTGTCCTCTCCTCCGGGCATCCCTGCCTCTCTTCTGCCCTCCCGCGGCGGCCCCTCCTCTGGCTTGAGGAGCAGGCCCCAAGAGGGGACTAGGCGATGGTGGTGGCGGCAGAGGAGGTGAGAGGGCCCGGTCAGGTGAGAAGCCAGGGTGGCAGACGGCCCCTGCTCACCCGGGCTTTGGGCCTGGTAGTGGCTGTGGGCTGGGGGGGAGGAAACCGCAGTGGGAGGATCACGTGCAATCCCTCGCGCCCCCCCAGAATGACCCAGAATGGCTGTGGGGTGTGGGTGGGCATGGGGTCCGCGACGGGACAGGTGGAGTCTCCAGGGTCTCCATCGACCCGTGCAGGAGACCTCGGTGAGGGCCATTTCTTCGGCGGGCCCTTCCGCGCAGGTCTCCCTGGGAGTGTGTCTGTATTTCTCCCCACCCGGCCCAGCGCCCCCTGCCCGGTGCCAACCACCGCCGTCATGTATCCACTCACCCATGCGCGGACGCAAAAATACACACACGACTTGTGTAGGCGTGCAGGCGCGTGCCTGTGGGCACCGATGTAAAATTTCTTCTCTCCTGTCCTTTCCCTTGCCACCGCCTGGTAGGTGCCACTGTGGGTGAAAAATCTGCCCCCATCCCGGCAGGAGTCAATCCCTTAGCGATGCGCGATCACTGCTCCCAACTTGTCAGTCACTTTCCCAACCGTGTCCCTGCGGGGTGAACCGCAGATGATCTTGCCTTCCTTGGTCCCGTGTGCTTCTGGGCTGTAAGGCAAATGACTGCCATCGGGCCCAGAGGGCCCTCTGTCCCCGTGGCCTGCGCCGTGACGCCACGAGGCGCGTGCCGTGAGGTATGGTCTTCTGCTTTGGGCCGCTCTCACAGCATCTAGCTCCCCCGGTCTTGTCAACGTCTGTGCGGAGTGGACCTCCGGTCCTGCTCGACCCTGTCCCGGGGTTCTCCAGCGGGCCAGCGAGGACTTGGGTCTGGCGCCTTAGACGATATTAAGAGTGTGTATACCTGCCGAGGGCAGGGCAGAGAGGTGCGTGGTGGGGATGGCGTGCGCCGCCACCGCTACCCCTCCGAGTGGGACTGCTTGAGATCCGGCGTTCAGGCTGGGCCCCCGGGTGGGTCGCGGTCAGGCCCCGGCATGAATGAGCCCCGCCACACCCTGGCTGCGGGTGCCTCGGAACCTGCGGGCCTGTTTCACCAGATATGGAGCTGACCCAGGTAGCTGGAGGTAGAGCTCCGGATACGGGTCCGCTGCCCGGCTGGCCCAGTGAGAAGTCATCGCTTTCTGGTCCACAAAGCAGCCGCACGGGACCCCACGCGTTGCAGGGTCTGCAGGGTGGAGCGCCGGAGTTTGAGGAGCATCTCGCCCCGATACCCGCAAGGTGGCCAAGATCCCTGGCCCCCTCCTGCTGGCCCTCTTGGCCAGCCTTGGGCCTTGTCTTTGGTTTTCTTCGTTTCAGTTTTCGCCTTGCTGTGTTCTTTTTCCCCTTAGCGAAGGGCGGAGGGAGACGACTCGGGTGGTGCGATACTGCCATCAAGAGGGCCAGCTTTGCGGATTCCCGGGGACCATGCGCTGTCCCTTCCTGGGGAGGAGGGTGATGAAGGGGTGAGGTCAGCGGCGGGCGCCGGTGTCCCCGTCAGGTCCAGCGCTTGGCCAGGCACGGTCCGTGACCCCGCAAGCTGTAGAGTCGGGCGTGGGGACAAGGCCCGTGGACTCGGGCGCCAGATGTGGCGGGCACGCGGGACCCCGGCGGCCGCCATGTCCGGGTGGGACACGAGGAAGCTGCTGTGAAGGAGCCCGAGCCAGCGGCCCGTGGGCATTTGGCCCCGTGTCCCGTCTCCTTCCGAGCAAACACGGGTTCGGGCCGGGCGGGCCCAGCGCCCTGGAAGCTACTCTCGTCCCGTGGTGCTGTGGGTGGCGGCCCGGCCAGGCCAGTCGCAAGACACCCTCCCGCTCCCCACCCCCACCCCCCACAGTCCTCCTCCACCCCGTCTTAAAGCCCCCCCTCGCCACCCCCAGCATCGGGCCCCCAGTTGCGTGGCCGTCGGCAACCTTCGAGGCGGGCTCCGCGACGCTGCTCCGGCCGGCTCATCCACGGCATGTGCAGCCTGGTCACCCCGTGCCAAATCGGCCCGCGACCCAGCCGGAGCCGCAGGCCCCGCCCGGGAGGCAGAGGCCCTGGTCAGGGCGGGAGGAGCCCTTCGCCTGAGCCGAGGAATGCAATCGGCAGCAGTTGCCGTGCCAGTGTCCCGGGGTCTCCAGGATCCTGGTAGAGGCTTGTCGCCAGGGCTCCCAGGTCTCCCGGACGCACCTGCCCCGCAGGGGAGGGCAGCGGGGGTAGAGGATCTGGAGGACAGAGGAGTGGAGCGTTTGTGGACTCGGCCTTTCTTGGCCAACTTCCCCAGGAGGCCCTGAGCGTCAGTTGGGCCATGAGAAGGAATGGCCCTGGCTTCCACTCACCGCCGCTCCCCGTGGCCAGGGAACCAAGGGTAGGTCTCAAGAGGCTGCCTCAGGCTCTCCGCTGCTGGGTTGAGAGAGACGCCCCCGCCCTCCTCTCCCCCGGGTGCAGTGTCCACCGCTGATGGAGCGCGTCTGCCGAGGCCAGCAACGACGTGCCTAAGGCCGGGCACCCGCTTGTTACCTTGGATGAGAAACCCGGCGGTCGGGGGAGGCCCCGTCGTGAAGAACTTGTGAGAGTGAGGGTGCCTGTCTCGTGCCCCTTGGCTACTCCTTAACTTGTGGCGGTGGGGGTTGCCCGGGTGGGGTTGCCTGCAGTGGTCAGCGGGCATGGGAGCAGGTCTCCAGGCTCAGGGCTTCCCTCCGCACACACCCTTTGCTTTCGCCGCTCCTGGACGGGTGCGGAAACCTGCTCCCGTGCTCCCTGAGCCCTCTCTTCAGGCTTGTGAGGTCCCCCTGGCCCTTCTGCCAAACGGCCTGAAGTCTCAGGTGCGCACAGCCTTCGGGGGGCCAACCCTCCCTGCCCAGGTCCGAGGTCAGGTGCTGACCTCCAGCATCGGATTGGACCTCGGCCACAGGTGGTCTCCGCCTGCCTTCTGTGGCCATGGCTGAGGAAAAGGGCATCCCAGGGCTGCTGCGTTCCCGAGCAGAAGTGCGGACAGAGGGCCTCCATTACCTCTGCCCGTCGGGCGATGCCCCTCTCCAAGCACGGACCCTAGCCCTGTGTGGTCTGATCCGCTGGGATCCAGGGCCCCGTGGCTAGGGAGACCCTGTGCCAGAAGGCTTGGCAAGGGCCGCGTGGGACACTCGTGGGGCCTGGGACCCGGCCTCCCTTTGGCGCGAGCAAAAGGAAGCCAAACAGGGCTCTTCCCTCTTAGGGTGCCATGCCCCTGCCCTGCGTGCCTCTTCCGTGTCTGGGTCCAGCAGCAGAGAAGCAGGAAATTCTCCAGCGGGTCTGGAAAGTGCTACCGCCCTCAGGGCGTCCGCCACCTCCCCCTGTCCCCGCTTTCTTCGGCGGCTGGGACCGGGGCGCGCCACGGGGTCATCGCGTCCCGGGCTCCCCGCGGCCCCCGAGGCTTCAGGGAACCCACCGGCCAACTTGGCTCCTGCAAGGGGGGCAAGGATGGGAGTCTTGGGCCAGAAGCCGCGGACTAGGAGCTTCCGCTGCTTGTGCTGGAACATGGCGGCCGCCCAGGCCACGCCTCCAGCCGACACTGGGGAGCCCAGTTGCGGCTAGGAGGGCAAGTCAGGCTCCTGCCACTGCGTGGGTCTCCTCGGGAGCCACTCCGGAGGTGTGCGGCCCGTCGGCTGGCCGGCGCCGGGGCCGGGACCCGAACGCCCTCTGTGCCACAGACCCACACCGCCGGCCAACACAGGCCTTCCCTGGCTTGCTCCATACACCCAGTGGCAGCAGGCCGCGCTGCAAATGTTTCCGCTGGGTGGCACTGTCGCTCCAGAAATGGGGCCGTGGTGGAGAGCCTGGCCTCTCCCTCCGCCCTTTGTGAGTCAAAAAAGCCCTAGCCAGGCCCCAGAAGCCACCCCAGCTTCCCCAGTGGGGTAGGTTCCACTGGCAAGCTGGGGGAGCCGGTGAGTCCGCCTTTGGGCTTCTGGTTGGAGTCCCAGTGTACCTCCGGAGGACATTCCAGGCACTGCAGGCCCCCAGGGATCCCCCCCCTCCCCCCGCACTTCTTTCTGGGAGTAGAAGTCCACCCTCCCAGGGAACAGGGTCCCTGTAATGTCTGTAGAACGGCTCACGGATATCCCTGGGGGTCTTCTGAGGCCCAACCCCAGCCCTCCAGGGGCACCGACTCATACAGAGGTGGAGGTGCCAAGTGACCTGGGGATCTGTCCTTGCTTGTCCTCTCCTCCGGGCATCCCTGCCTCTCTTCTGCCCTCCCGCGGCGGCCCCTCCTCTGGCTTGAGGAGCAGGCCCCAAGAGGGGACTAGGCGATGGTGGTGGCGGCAGAGGAGGTGAGAGGGCCCGGTCAGGTGAGAAGCCAGGGTGGCAGACGGCCCCTGCTCACCCGGGCTTTGGGCCTGGTAGTGGCTGTGGGCTGGGGGGGAGGAAACCGCAGTGGGAGGATCACGTGCAATCCCTCGCGCCCCCCCAGAATGACCCAGAATGGCTGTGGGGTGTGGGTGGGCATGGGGTCCGCGACGGGACAGGTGGAGTCTCCAGGGTCTCCATCGACCCGTGCAGGAGACCTCGGTGAGGGCCATTTCTTCGGCGGGCCCTTCCGCGCAGGTCTCCCTGGGAGTGTGTCTGTATTTCTCCCCACCCGGCCCAGCGCCCCCTGCCCGGTGCCAACCACCGCCGTCATGTATCCACTCACCCATGCGCGGACGCAAAAATACACACACGACTTGTGTAGGCGTGCAGGCGCGTGCCTGTGGGCACCGATGTAAAATTTCTTCTCTCCTGTCCTTTCCCTTGCCACCGCCTGGTAGGTGCCACTGTGGGTGAAAAATCTGCCCCCATCCCGGCAGGAGTCAATCCCTTAGCGATGCGCGATCACTGCTCCCAACTTGTCAGTCACTTTCCCAACCGTGTCCCTGCGGGGTGAACCGCAGATGATCTTGCCTTCCTTGGTCCCGTGTGCTTCTGGGCTGTAAGGCAAATGACTGCCATCGGGCCCAGAGGGCCCTCTGTCCCCGTGGCCTGCGCCGTGACGCCACGAGGCGCGTGCCGTGAGGTATGGTCTTCTGCTTTGGGCCGCTCTCACAGCATCTAGCTCCCCCGGTCTTGTCAACGTCTGTGCGGAGTGGACCTCCGGTCCTGCTCGACCCTGTCCCGGGGTTCTCCAGCGGGCCAGCGAGGACTTGGGTCTGGCGCCTTAGACGATATTAAGAGTGTGTATACCTGCCGAGGGCAGGGCAGAGAGGTGCGTGGTGGGGATGGCGTGCGCCGCCACCGCTACCCCTCCGAGTGGGACTGCTTGAGATCCGGCGTTCAGGCTGGGCCCCCGGGTGGGTCGCGGTCAGGCCCCGGCATGAATGAGCCCCGCCACACCCTGGCTGCGGGTGCCTCGGAACCTGCGGGCCTGTTTCACCAGATATGGAGCTGACCCAGGTAGCTGGAGGTAGAGCTCCGGATACGGGTCCGCTGCCCGGCTGGCCCAGTGAGAAGTCATCGCTTTCTGGTCCACAAAGCAGCCGCACGGGACCCCACGCGTTGCAGGGTCTGCAGGGTGGAGCGCCGGAGTTTGAGGAGCATCTCGCCCCGATACCCGCAAGGTGGCCAAGATCCCTGGCCCCCTCCTGCTGGCCCTCTTGGCCAGCCTTGGGCCTTGTCTTTGGTTTTCTTCGTTTCAGTTTTCGCCTTGCTGTGTTCTTTTTCCCCTTAGCGAAGGGCGGAGGGAGACGACTCGGGTGGTGCGATACTGCCATCAAGAGGGCCAGCTTTGCGGATTCCCGGGGACCATGCGCTGTCCCTTCCTGGGGAGGAGGGTGATGAAGGGGTGAGGTCAGCGGCGGGCGCCGGTGTCCCCGTCAGGTCCAGCGCTTGGTCAGGCACGGTCCGTGACCCCGCAAGCTGTAGAGTCGGGCGTGGGGACAAGGCCCGTGGACTCGGGCGCCAGATGTGGCGGGCACGCGGGACCCCGGCGGCCGCCATGTCCGGGTGGGACACGAGGAAGCTGCTGTGAAGGAGCCCGAGCCAGCGGCCCGTGGGCATTTGGCCCCGTGTCCCGTCTCCTTCCGAGCAAACACGGGTTCGGGCCGGGCGGGCCCAGCGCCCTGGAAGCTACTCTCGTCCCGTGGTGCTGTGGGTGGCGGCCCGGCCAGGCCAGTCGCAAGACACCCTCCCGCTCCCCACCCCCACCCCCCACAGTCCTCCTCCACCCCGTCTTAAAGCCCCCCCTCGCCACCCCCAGCATCGGGCCCCCAGTTGCGTGGCCGTCGGCAACCTTCGAGGCGGGCTCCGCGACGCTGCTCCGGCCGGCTCATCCACGGCATGTGCAGCCTGGTCACCCCGTGCCAAATCGGCCCGCGACCCAGCCGGAGCCGCAGGCCCCGCCCGGGAGGCAGAGGCCCTGGTCAGGGCGGGAGGAGCCCTTCGCCTGAGCCGAGGAATGCAATCGGCAGCAGTTGCCGTGCCAGTGTCCCGGGGTCTCCAGGATCCTGGTAGAGGCTTGTCGCCAGGGCTCCCAGGTCTCCCGGACGCACCTGCCCCGCAGGGGAGGGCAGCGGGGGTAGAGGATCTGGAGGACAGAGGAGTGGAGCGTTTGTGGACTCGGCCTTTCTTGGCCAACTTCCCCAGGAGGCCCTGAGCGTCAGTTGGGCCATGAGAAGGAATGGCCCTGGCTTCCACTCACCGCCGCTCCCCGTGGCCAGGGAACCAAGGGTAGGTCTCAAGAGGCTGCCTCAGGCTCTCCGCTGCTGGGTTGAGAGAGACGCCCCCGCCCTCCTCTCCCCCGGGTGCAGTGTCCACCGCTGATGGAGCGCGTCTGCCGAGGCCAGCAACGACGTGCCTAAGGCCGGGCACCCGCTTGTTACCTTGGATGAGAAACCCGGCGGTCGGGGGAGGCCCCGTCGTGAAGAACTTGTGAGAGTGAGGGTGCCTGTCTCGTGCCCCTTGGCTACTCCTTAACTTGTGGCGGTGGGGGTTGCCCGGGTGGGGTTGCCTGCAGTGGTCAGCGGGCATGGGAGCAGGTCTCCAGGCTCAGGGCTTCCCTCCGCACACACCCTTTGCTTTCGCCGCTCCTGGACGGGTGCGGAAACCTGCTCCCGTGCTCCCTGAGCCCTCTCTTCAGGCTTGTGAGGTCCCCCTGGCCCTTCTGCCAAACGGCCTGAAGTCTCAGGTGCGCACAGCCTTCGGGGGGCCAACCCTCCCTGCCCAGGTCCGAGGTCAGGTGCTGACCTCCAGCATCGGATTGGACCTCGGCCACAGGTGGTCTCCGCCTGCCTTCTGTGGCCATGGCTGAGGAAAAGGGCATCCCAGGGCTGCTGCGTTCCCGAGCAGAAGTGCGGACAGAGGGCCTCCATTACCTCTGCCCGTCGGGCGATGCCCCTCTCCAAGCACGGACCCTAGCCCTGTGTGGTCTGATCCGCTGGGATCCAGGGCCCCGTGGCTAGGGAGACCCTGTGCCAGAAGGCTTGGCAAGGGCCGCGTGGGACACTCGTGGGGCCTGGGACCCGGCCTCCCTTTGGCGCGAGCAAAAGGAAGCCAAACAGGGCTCTTCCCTCTTAGGGTGCCATGCCCCTGCCCTGCGTGCCTCTTCCGTGTCTGGGTCCAGCAGCAGAGAAGCAGGAAATTCTCCAGCGGGTCTGGAAAGTGCTACCGCCCTCAGGGCGTCCGCCACCTCCCCCTGTCCCCGCTTTCTTCGGCGGCTGGGACCGGGGCGCGCCACGGGGTCATCGCGTCCCGGGCTCCCCGCGGCCCCCGAGGCTTCAGGGAACCCACCGGCCAACTTGGCTCCTGCAAGGGGGGCAAGGATGGGAGTCTTGGGCCAGAAGCCGCGGACTAGGAGCTTCCGCTGCTTGTGCTGGAACATGGCGGCCGCCCAGGCCACGCCTCCAGCCGACACTGGGGAGCCCAGTTGCGGCTAGGAGGGCAAGTCAGGCTCCTGCCACTGCGTGGGTCTCCTCGGGAGCCACTCCGGAGGTGTGCGGCCCGTCGGCTGGCCGGCGCCGGGGCCGGGACCCGAACGCCCTCTGTGCCACAGACCCACACCGCCGGCCAACACAGGCCTTCCCTGGCTTGCTCCACACACCCAGTGGCAGCAGGCCGCGCTGCAAATGTTTCCGCTGGGTGGCACTGTCGCTCCAGAAATGGGGCCGTGGTGGAGAGCCTGGCCTCTCCCTCCGCCCTTTGTGAGTCAAAAAAGCCCTAGCCAGGCCCCAGAAGCCACCCCAGCTTCCCCAGTGGGGTAGGTTCCACTGGCAAGCTGGGGGAGCCGGTGAGTCCGCCTTTGGGCTTCTGGTTGGAGTCCCAGTGTAC
This sequence comes from Rhinolophus hipposideros, assembly GCF_964194185.1. Lineage (NCBI taxonomy): Eukaryota > Metazoa > Chordata > Mammalia > Chiroptera > Rhinolophidae > Rhinolophus > Rhinolophus hipposideros. The sequence goes on from NC_138046.1 coordinate 38,012,378, forward strand.
CTCCGGAGGACATTCCAGGCACTGCAGGCCCCCAGGGATCCCCCCCCTCCCCCCGCACTTCTTTCTGGGAGTAGAAGTCCACCCTCCCAGGGAACAGGGTCCCTGTAATGTCTGTAGAACGGCTCACGGATATCCCTGGGGGTCTTCTGAGGCCCAACCCCAGCCCTCCAGGGGCACCGACTCATACAGAGGTGGAGGTGCCAAGTGACCTGGGGATCTGTCCTTGCTTGTCCTCTCCTCCGGGCATCCCTGCCTCTCTTCTGCCCTCCCGCGGCGGCCCCTCCTCTGGCTTGAGGAGCAGGCCCCAAGAGGGGACTAGGCGATGGTGGTGGCGGCAGAGGAGGTGAGAGGGCCCGGTCAGGTGAGAAGCCAGGGTGGCAGACGGCCCCTGCTCACCCGGGCTTTGGGCCTGGTAGTGGCTGTGGGCTGGGGGGGAGGAAACCGCAGTGGGAGGATCACGTGCAATCCCTCGCGCCCCCCCAGAATGACCCAGAATGGCTGTGGGGTGTGGGTGGGCATGGGGTCCGCGACGGGACAGGTGGAGTCTCCAGGGTCTCCATCGACCCGTGCAGGAGACCTCGGTGAGGGCCATTTCTTCGGCGGGCCCTTCCGCGCAGGTCTCCCTGGGAGTGTGTCTGTATTTCTCCCCACCCGGCCCAGCGCCCCCTGCCCGGTGCCAACCACCGCCGTCATGTATCCACTCACCCATGCGCGGACGCAAAAATACACACACGACTTGTGTAGGCGTGCAGGCGCGTGCCTGTGGGCACCGATGTAAAATTTCTTCTCTCCTGTCCTTTCCCTTGCCACCGCCTGGTAGGTGCCACTGTGGGTGAAAAATCTGCCCCCATCCCGGCAGGAGTCAATCCCTTAGCGATGCGCGATCACTGCTCCCAACTTGTCAGTCACTTTCCCAACCGTGTCCCTGCGGGGTGAACCGCAGATGATCTTGCCTTCCTTGGTCCCGTGTGCTTCTGGGCTGTAAGGCAAATGACTGCCATCGGGCCCAGAGGGCCCTCTGTCCCCGTGGCCTGCGCCGTGACGCCACGAGGCGCGTGCCGTGAGGTATGGTCTTCTGCTTTGGGCCGCTCTCACAGCATCTAGCTCCCCCGGTCTTGTCAACGTCTGTGCGGAGTGGACCTCCGGTCCTGCTCGACCCTGTCCCGGGGTTCTCCAGCGGGCCAGCGAGGACTTGGGTCTGGCGCCTTAGACGATATTAAGAGTGTGTATACCTGCCGAGGGCAGGGCAGAGAGGTGCGTGGTGGGGATGGCGTGCGCCGCCACCGCTACCCCTCCGAGTGGGACTGCTTGAGATCCGGCGTTCAGGCTGGGCCCCCGGGTGGGTCGCGGTCAGGCCCCGGCATGAATGAGCCCCGCCACACCCTGGCTGCGGGTGCCTCGGAACCTGCGGGCCTGTTTCACCAGATATGGAGCTGACCCAGGTAGCTGGAGGTAGAGCTCCGGATACGGGTCCGCTGCCCGGCTGGCCCAGTGAGAAGTCATCGCTTTCTGGTCCACAAAGCAGCCGCACGGGACCCCACGCGTTGCAGGGTCTGCAGGGTGGAGCGCCGGAGTTTGAGGAGCATCTCGCCCCGATACCCGCAAGGTGGCCAAGATCCCTGGCCCCCTCCTGCTGGCCCTCTTGGCCAGCCTTGGGCCTTGTCTTTGGTTTTCTTCGTTTCAGTTTTCGCCTTGCTGTGTTCTTTTTCCCCTTAGCGAAGGGCGGAGGGAGACGACTCGGGTGGTGCGATACTGCCATCAAGAGGGCCAGCTTTGCGGATTCCCGGGGACCATGCGCTGTCCCTTCCTGGGGAGGAGGGTGATGAAGGGGTGAGGTCAGCGGCGGGCGCCGGTGTCCCCGTCAGGTCCAGCGCTTGGCCAGGCACGGTCCGTGACCCCGCAAGCTGTAGAGTCGGGCGTGGGGACAAGGCCCGTGGACTCGGGCGCCAGATGTGGCGGGCACGCGGGACCCCGGCGGCCGCCATGTCCGGGTGGGACACGAGGAAGCTGCTGTGAAGGAGCCCGAGCCAGCGGCCCGTGGGCATTTGGCCCCGTGTCCCGTCTCCTTCCGAGCAAACACGGGTTCGGGCCGGGCGGGCCCAGCGCCCTGGAAGCTACTCTCGTCCCGTGGTGCTGTGGGTGGCGGCCCGGCCAGGCCAGTCGCAAGACACCCTCCCGCTCCCCACCCCCACCCCCCACAGTCCTCCTCCACCCCGTCTTAAAGCCCCCCCTCGCCACCCCCAGCATCGGGCCCCCAGTTGCGTGGCCGTCGGCAACCTTCGAGGCGGGCTCCGCGACGCTGCTCCGGCCGGCTCATCCACGGCATGTGCAGCCTGGTCACCCCGTGCCAAATCGGCCCGCGACCCAGCCGGAGCCGCAGGCCCCGCCCGGGAGGCAGAGGCCCTGGTCAGGGCGGGAGGAGCCCTTCGCCTGAGCCGAGGAATGCAATCGGCAGCAGTTGCCGTGCCAGTGTCCCGGGGTCTCCAGGATCCTGGTAGAGGCTTGTCGCCAGGGCTCCCAGGTCTCCCGGACGCACCTGCCCCGCAGGGGAGGGCAGCGGGGGTAGAGGATCTGGAGGACAGAGGAGTGGAGCGTTTGTGGACTCGGCCTTTCTTGGCCAACTTCCCCAGGAGGCCCTGAACGTCAGTTGGGCCATGAGAAGGAATGGCCCTGGCTTCCACTCACCGCCGCTCCCCGTGGCCAGGGAACCAAGGGTAGGTCTCAAGAGGCTGCCTCAGGCTCTCCGCTGCTGGGTTGAGAGAGACGCCCCCGCCCTCCTCTCCCCCGGGTGCAGTGTCCACCGCTGATGGAGCGCGTCTGCCGAGGCCAGCAACGACGTGCCTAAGGCCGGGCACCCGCTTGTTACCTTGGATGAGAAACCCGGCGGTCGGGGGAGGCCCCGTCGTGAAGAACTTGTGAGAGTGAGGGTGCCTGTCTCGTGCCCCTTGGCTACTCCTTAACTTGTGGCGGTGGGGGTTGCCCGGGTGGGGTTGCCTGCAGTGGTCAGCGGGCATGGGAGCAGGTCTCCAGGCTCAGGGCTTCCCTCCGCACACACCCTTTGCTTTCGCCGCTCCTGGACGGGTGCGGAAACCTGCTCCCGTGCTCCCTGAGCCCTCTCTTCAGGCTTGTGAGGTCCCCCTGGCCCTTCTGCCAAACGGCCTGAAGTCTCAGGTGCGCACAGCCTTCGGGGGGCCAACCCTCCCTGCCCAGGTCCGAGGTCAGGTGCTGACCTCCAGCATCGGATTGGACCTCGGCCACAGGTGGTCTCCGCCTGCCTTCTGTGGCCATGGCTGAGGAAAAGGGCATCCCAGGGCTGCTGCGTTCCCGAGCAGAAGTGCGGACAGAGGGCCTCCATTACCTCTGCCCGTCGGGCGATGCCCCTCTCCAAGCACGGACCCTAGCCCTGTGTGGTCTGATCCGCTGGGATCCAGGGCCCCGTGGCTAGGGAGACCCTGTGCCAGAAGGCTTGGCAAGGGCCGCGTGGGACACTCGTGGGGCCTGGGACCCGGCCTCCCTTTGGCGCGAGCAAAAGGAAGCCAAACAGGGCTCTTCCCTCTTAGGGTGCCATGCCCCTGCCCTGCGTGCCTCTTCCGTGTCTGGGTCCAGCAGCAGAGAAGCAGGAAATTCTCCAGCGGGTCTGGAAAGTGCTACCGCCCTCAGGGCGTCCGCCACCTCCCCCTGTCCCCGCTTTCTTCGGCGGCTGGGACCGGGGCGCGCCACGGGGTCATCGCGTCCCGGGCTCCCCGCGGCCCCCGAGGCTTCAGGGAACCCACCGGCCAACTTGGCTCCTGCAAGGGGGGCAAGGATGGGAGTCTTGGGCCAGAAGCCGCGGACTAGGAGCTTCCGCTGCTTGTGCTGGAACATGGCGGCCGCCCAGGCCACGCCTCCAGCCGACACTGGGGAGCCCAGTTGCGGCTAGGAGGGCAAGTCAGGCTCCTGCCACTGCGTGGGTCTCCTCGGGAGCCACTCCGGAGGTGTGCGGCCCGTCGGCTGGCCGGCGCCGGGGCCGGGACCCGAACGCCCTCTGTGCCACAGACCCACACCGCCGGCCAACACAGGCCTTCCCTGGCTTGCTCCATACACCCAGTGGCAGCAGGCCGCGCTGCAAATGTTTCCGCTGGGTGGCACTGTCGCTCCAGAAATGGGGCCGTGGTGGAGAGCCTGGCCTCTCCCTCCGCCCTTTGTGAGTCAAAAAAGCCCTAGCCAGGCCCCAGAAGCCACCCCAGCTTCCCCAGTGGGGTAGGTTCCACTGGCAAGCTGGGGGAGCCGGTGAGTCCGCCTTTGGGCTTCTGGTTGGAGTCCCAGTGTACCTCCGGAGGACATTCCAGGCACTGCAGGCCCCCAGGGATCCCCCCCCTCCCCCCGCACTTCTTTCTGGGAGTAGAAGTCCACCCTCCCAGGGAACAGGGTCCCTGTAATGTCTGTAGAACGGCTCACGGATATCCCTGGGGGTCTTCTGAGGCCCAACCCCAGCCCTCCAGGGGCACCGACTCATACAGAGGTGGAGGTGCCAAGTGACCTGGGGATCTGTCCTTGCTTGTCCTCTCCTCCGGGCATCCCTGCCTCTCTTCTGCCCTCCCGCGGCGGCCCCTCCTCTGGCTTGAGGAGCAGGCCCCAAGAGGGGACTAGGCGATGGTGGTGGCGGCAGAGGAGGTGAGAGGGCCCGGTCAGGTGAGAAGCCAGGGTGGCAGACGGCCCCTGCTCACCCGGGCTTTGGGCCTGGTAGTGGCTGTGGGCTGGGGGGGAGGAAACCGCAGTGGGAGGATCACGTGCAATCCCTCGCGCCCCCCCAGAATGACCCAGAATGGCTGTGGGGTGTGGGTGGGCATGGGGTCCGCGACGGGACAGGTGGAGTCTCCAGGGTCTCCATCGACCCGTGCAGGAGACCTCGGTGAGGGCCATTTCTTCGGCGGGCCCTTCCGCGCAGGTCTCCCTGGGAGTGTGTCTGTATTTCTCCCCACCCGGCCCAGCGCCCCCTGCCCGGTGCCAACCACCGCCGTCATGTATCCACTCACCCATGCGCGGACGCAAAAATACACACACGACTTGTGTAGGCGTGCAGGCGCGTGCCTGTGGGCACCGATGTAAAATTTCTTCTCTCCTGTCCTTTCCCTTGCCACCGCCTGGTAGGTGCCACTGTGGGTGAAAAATCTGCCCCCATCCCGGCAGGAGTCAATCCCTTAGCGATGCGCGATCACTGCTCCCAACTTGTCAGTCACTTTCCCAACCGTGTCCCTGCGGGGTGAACCGCAGATGATCTTGCCTTCCTTGGTCCCGTGTGCTTCTGGGCTGTAAGGCAAATGACTGCCATCGGGCCCAGAGGGCCCTCTGTCCCCGTGGCCTGCGCCGTGACGCCACGAGGCGCGTGCCGTGAGGTATGGTCTTCTGCTTTGGGCCGCTCTCACAGCATCTAGCTCCCCCGGTCTTGTCAACGTCTGTGCGGAGTGGACCTCCGGTCCTGCTCGACCCTGTCCCGGGGTTCTCCAGCGGGCCAGCGAGGACTTGGGTCTGGCGCCTTAGACGATATTAAGAGTGTGTATACCTGCCGAGGGCAGGGCAGAGAGGTGCGTGGTGGGGATGGCGTGCGCCGCCACCGCTACCCCTCCGAGTGGGACTGCTTGAGATCCGGCGTTCAGGCTGGGCCCCCGGGTGGGTCGCGGTCAGGCCCCGGCATGAATGAGCCCCGCCACACCCTGGCTGCGGGTGCCTCGGAACCTGCGGGCCTGTTTCACCAGATATGGAGCTGACCCAGGTAGCTGGAGGTAGAGCTCCGGATACGGGTCCGCTGCCCGGCTGGCCCAGTGAGAAGTCATCGCTTTCTGGTCCACAAAGCAGCCGCACGGGACCCCACGCGTTGCAGGGTCTGCAGGGTGGAGCGCCGGAGTTTGAGGAGCATCTCGCCCCGATACCCGCAAGGTGGCCAAGATCCCTGGCCCCCTCCTGCTGGCCCTCTTGGCCAGCCTTGGGCCTTGTCTTTGGTTTTCTTCGTTTCAGTTTTCGCCTTGCTGTGTTCTTTTTCCCCTTAGCGAAGGGCGGAGGGAGACGACTCGGGTGGTGCGATACTGCCATCAAGAGGGCCAGCTTTGCGGATTCCCAGGGACCATGCGCTGTCCCTTCCTGGGGAGGAGGGTGATGAAGGGGTGAGGTCAGCGGCGGGCGCCGGTGTCCCCGTCAGGTCCAGCGCTTGGCCAGGCACGGTCCGTGACCCCGCAAGCTGTAGAGTCGGGCGTGGGGACAAGGCCCGTGGACTCGGGCGCCAGATGTGGCGGGCACGCGGGACCCCGGCGGCCGCCATGTCCGGGTGGGACACGAGGAAGCTGCTGTGAAGGAGCCCGAGCCAGCGGCCCGTGGGCATTTGGCCCCGTGTCCCGTCTCCTTCCGAGCAAACACGGGTTCGGGCCGGGCGGGCCCAGCGCCCTGGAAGCTACTCTCGTCCCGTGGTGCTGTGGGTGGCGGCCCGGCCAGGCCAGTCGCAAGACACCCTCCCGCTCCCCACCCCCACCCCCCACAGTCCTCCTCCACCCCGTCTTAAAGCCCCCCCTCGCCACCCCCAGCATCGGGCCCCCAGTTGCGTGGCCGTCGGCAACCTTCGAGGCGGGCTCCGCGACGCTGCTCCGGCCGGCTCATCCACGGCATGTGCAGCCTGGTCACCCCGTGCCAAATCGGCCCGCGACCCAGCCGGAGCCGCAGGCCCCGCCCGGGAGGCAGAGGCCCTGGTCAGGGCGGGAGGAGCCCTTCGCCTGAGCCGAGGAATGCAATCGGCAGCAGTTGCCGTGCCAGTGTCCCGGGGTCTCCAGGATCCTGGTAGAGGCTTGTCGCCAGGGCTCCCAGGTCTCCCGGACGCACCTGCCCCGCAGGGGAGGGCAGCGGGGGTAGAGGATCTGGAGGACAGAGGAGTGGAGCGTTTGTGGACTCGGCCTTTCTTGGCCAACTTCCCCAGGAGGCCCTGAACGTCAGTTGGGCCATGAGAAGGAATGGCCCTGGCTTCCACTCACCGCCGCTCCCCGTGGCCAGGGAACCAAGGGTAGGTCTCAAGAGGCTGCCTCAGGCTCTCCGCTGCTGGGTTGAGAGAGACGCCCCCGCCCTCCTCTCCCCCGGGTGCAGTGTCCACCGCTGATGGAGCGCGTCTGCCGAGGCCAGCAACGACGTGCCTAAGGCCGGGCACCCGCTTGTTACCTTGGATGAGAAACCCGGCGGTCGGGGGAGGCCCCGTCGTGAAGAACTTGTGAGAGTGAGGGTGCCTGTCTCGTGCCCCTTGGCTACTCCTTAACTTGTGGCGGTGGGGGTTGCCCGGGTGGGGTTGCCTGCAGTGGTCAGCGGGCATGGGAGCAGGTCTCCAGGCTCAGGGCTTCCCTCCGCACACACCCTTTGCTTTCGCCGCTCCTGGACGGGTGCGGAAACCTGCTCCCGTGCTCCCTGAGCCCTCTCTTCAGGCTTGTGAGGTCCCCCTGGCCCTTCTGCCAAACGGCCTGAAGTCTCAGGTGCGCACAGCCTTCGGGGGGCCAACCCTCCCTGCCCAGGTCCGAGGTCAGGTGCTGACCTCCAGCATCGGATTGGACCTCGGCCACAGGTGGTCTCCGCCTGCCTTCTGTGGCCATGGCTGAGGAAAAGGGCATCCCAGGGCTGCTGCGTTCCCGAGCAGAAGTGCGGACAGAGGGCCTCCATTACCTCTGCCCGTCGGGCGATGCCCCTCTCCAAGCACGGACCCTAGCCCTGTGTGGTCTGATCCGCTGGGATCCAGGGCCCCGTGGCTAGGGAGACCCTGTGCCAGAAGGCTTGGCAAGGGCCGCGTGGGACACTCGTGGGGCCTGGGACCCGGCCTCCCTTTGGCGCGAGCAAAAGGAAGCCAAACAGGGCTCTTCCCTCTTAGGGTGCCATGCCCCTGCCCTGCGTGCCTCTTCCGTGTCTGGGTCCAGCAGCAGAGAAGCAGGAAATTCTCCAGCGGGTCTGGAAAGTGCTACCGCCCTCAGGGCGTCCGCCACCTCCCCCTGTCCCCGCTTTCTTCGGCGGCTGGGACCGGGGCGCGCCACGGGGTCATCGCGTCCCGGGCTCCCCGCGGCCCCCGAGGCTTCAGGGAACCCACCGGCCAACTTGGCTCCTGCAAGGGGGGCAAGGATGGGAGTCTTGGGCCAGAAGCCGCGGACTAGGAGCTTCAGCTGCTTGTGCTGGAACATGGCGGCCGCCCAGGCCACGCCTCCAGCCGACACTGGGGAGCCCAGTTGCGGCTAGGAGGGCAAGTCAGGCTCCTGCCACTGCGTGGGTCTCCTCGGGAGCCACTCCGGAGGTGTGCGGCCCGTCGGCTGGCCGGCGCCGGGGCCTGGACCCGAACGCCCTCTGTGCCACAGACCCACACCGCCGGCCAACACAGGCCTTCCCTGGCTTGCTCCACACACCCAGTGGCAGCAGGCCGCGCTGCAAATGTTTCCGCTGGGTGGCACTGTCGCTCCAGAAATGGGGCCGTGGTGGAGAGCCTGGCCTCTCCCTCCGCCCTTTGTGAGTCAAAAAAGCCCTAGCCAGGCCCCAGAAGCCACCCCAGCTTCTCCAGTGGGGTAGGTTCCACTGGCAAGCTGGGGGAGCCGGTGAGTCCGCCTTTGGGCTTCTGGTTGGAGTCCCAGTGTACCTCAGGAGGACATTCCAGGCACTGCAGGCCCCCAGGGATCCCCCTCCCCCCGCACTTCTTTCTGGGAGTAGAAGTCCACCCTCCCAGGGAACAGGGTCCCTGTAATGTCTGTAGAACGGCTCACGGATATCCCTGGGGGTCTTCTGAGGCCCAACCCCAGCCCTCCAGGGGCACCGACTCATACAGAGGTGGAGGTGCCAAGTGACCTGGGGATCTGTCCTTGCTTGTCCTCTCCTCCGGGCATCCCTGCCTCTCTTCTGCCCTCCCGCGGCGGCCCCTCCTCTGGCTTGAGGAGCAGGCCCCAAGAGGGGACTAGGCGATGGTGGTGGCGGCAGAGGAGGTGAGAGGGCCCGGTCAGGTGAGAAGCCAGGGTGGCAGACGGCCCCTGCTCACCCGGGCTTTGGGCCTGGTAGTGGCTGTGGGCTGGGGGGAGGAAACCGCAGTGGGAGGATCACGTGCAATCCCTCGCGCCCCCCCAGAATGACCCAGAATGGCTGTGGGGTGTGGGTGGGCATGGGGTCCGCGACGGGACAGGTGGAGTCTCCAGGGTCTCCATCGACCCGTGCAGGAGACCTCGGTGAGGGCCATTTCTTCGGCGGGCCCTTCCGCGCAGGTCTCCCTGGGAGTGTGTCTGTATTTCTCCCCACCCGGCCCAGCGCCCCCTGCCCGGTGCCAACCACCGCCGTCATGTATCCACTCACCCATGCGCGGACGCAAAAATACACACACGACTTGTGTAGGCGTGCAGGCGCGTGCCTGTGGGCACCGATGTAAAATTTCTTCTCTCCTGTCCTTTCCCTTGCCACCGCCTGGTAGGTGCCACTGTGGGTGAAAAATCTGCCCCCATCCCGGCAGGAGTCAATCCCTTAGCGATGCGCGATCACTGCTCCCAACTTGTCAGTCACTTTCCCAACCGTGTCCCTGCGGGGTGAACCGCAGATGATCTTGCCTTCCTTGGTCCCGTGTGCTTCTGGGCTGTAAGGCAAATGACTGCCATCGGGCCCAGAGGGCCCTCTGTCCCCGTGGCCTGCGCCGTGACGCCACGAGGCGCGTGCCGTGAGGTATGGTCTTCTGCTTTGGGCCGCTCTCACAGCATCTAGCTCCCCCGGTCTTGTCAACGTCTGTGCGGAGTGGACCTCCGGTCCTGCTCGACCCTGTCCCGGGGTTCTCCAGCGGGCCAGCGAGGACTTGGGTCTGGCGCCTTAGACGATATTAAGAGTGTGTATACCTGCCGAGGGCAGGGCAGAGAGGTGCGTGGTGGGGATGGCGTGCGCCGCCACCGCTACCCCTCCGAGTGGGACTGCTTGAGATCCGGCGTTCAGGCTGGGCCCCCGGGTGGGTCGCGGTCAGGCCCCGGCATGAATGAGCCCCGCCACACCCTGGCTGCGGGTGCCTCGGAACCTGCGGGCCTGTTTCACCAGATATGGAGCTGACCCAGGTAGCTGGAGGTAGAGCTCCGGATACGGGTCCGCTGCCCGGCTGGCCCAGTGAGAAGTCATCGCTTTCTGGTCCACAAAGCAGCCGCACGGGACCCCACGCGTTGCAGGGTCTGCAGGGTGGAGCGCCGGAGTTTGAGGAGCATCTCGCCCCGATACCCGCAAGGTGGCCAAGATCCCTGGCCCCCTCCTGCTGGCCCTCTTGGCCAGCCTTGGGCCTTGTCTTTGGTTTTCTTCATTTCAGTTTTCGCCTTGCTGTGTTCTTTTTCCCCTTAGCAAAGGGCGGAGGGAGACGACTCGGGTGGTGCGATACTGCCATCAAGAGGGCCACCTTTGCGGATTCCCGGGGACCATGCGCTGTCCCTTCCTGGGGAGGAGGGTGATGAAGGGGTGAGGTCAGCGGCGGGCGCCGGTGTCCCCGTCAGGTCCAGCGCTTGGTCAGGCACGGTCCGTGACCCCGCAAGCTGTAGAGTCGGGCGTGGGGACAAGGCCCGTGGACTCGGGCGCCAGATGTGGCGGGCACGCGGGACCCCGGCGGCCGCCATGTCCGGGTGGGACACGAGGAAGCTGCTGTGAAGGAGCCCGAGCCAGCGGCCCGTGGGCATTTGGCCCCGTGTCCCGTCTCCTTCCGAGCAAACACGGGTTCGGGCCGGGCGGGCCCAGCGCCCTGGAAGCTACTCTCGTCCCGTGGTGCTGTGGGTGGCGGCCCGGCCAGGCCAGTCGCAAGACACCCTCCCGCTCCCCACCCCCACCCCCCACAGTCCTCCTCCACCCCGTCTTAAAGCCCCCCCTCGCCACCCCCAGCATCGGGCCCCCAGTTGCGTGGCCGTCGGCAACCTTCGAGGCGGGCTCCGCGACGCTGCTCCGGCCGGCTCATCCACGGCATGTGCAGCCTGGTCACCCCGTGCCAAATCGGCCCGCGACCCAGCCGGAGCCGCAGGCCCCGCCCGGGAGGCAGAGGCCCTGGTCAGGGCGGGAGGAGCCCTTCGCCTGAGCCGAGGAATGCAATCGGCAGCAGTTGCCGTGCCAGTGTCCCGGGGTCTCCAGGATCCTGGTAGAGGCTTGTCGCCAGGGCTCCCAGGTCTCCCGGACGCACCTGCCCCGCAGGGGAGGGCAGCGGGGGTAGAGGATCTGGAGGACAGAGGAGTGGAGCGTTTGTGGACTCGGCCTTTCTTGGCCAACTTCCCCAGGAGGCCCTGAGCGTCAGTTGGGCCATGAGAAGGAATGGCCCTGGCTTCCACTCACCGCCGCTCCCCGTGGCCAGGGAACCAAGGGTAGGTCTCAAGAGGCTGCCTCAGGCTCTCCGCTGCTGGGTTGAGAGAGACGCCCCCGCCCTCCTCTCCCCCGGGTGCAGTGTCCACCGCTGATGGAGCGCGTCTGCCGAGGCCAGCAACGACGTGCCTAAGGCCGGGCACCCGCTTGTTACCTTGGATGAGAAACCCGGCGGTCGGGGGAGGCCCCGTCGTGAAGAACTTGTGAGAGTGAGGGTGCCTGTCTCGTGCCCCTTGGCTACTCCTTAACTTGTGGCGGTGGGGGTTGCCCGGGTGGGGTTGCCTGCAGTGGTCAGCGGGCATGGGAGCAGGTCTCCAGGCTCAGGGCTTCCCTCCGCACACACCCTTTGCTTTCGCCGCTCCTGGACGGGTGCGGAAACCTGCTCCCGTGCTCCCTGAGCCCTCTCTTCAGGCTTGTGAGGTTTCCCTGGCCCTTCTGCCAAACGGCCTGAAGTCTCAGGTGCGCACAGCCTTCGGGGGGCCAACCCTCCCTGCCCAGGTCCGAGGTCAGGTGCTGACCTCCAGCATCGGATTGGACCTCGGCCACAGGTGGTCTCCGCCTGCCTTCTGTGGCCATGGCTGAGGAAAAGGGCATCCCAGGGCTGCTGGGTTCCCGAGCAGAAGTGCGGACAGAGGGCCTCCATTACCTCTGCCCGTCGGGCGATGCCCCTCTCCAAGCACGGACCCTAGCCCTGTGTGGTCTGATCCGCTGGGATCCAGGGCCCCGTGGCTAGGGAGACCCTGTGCCAGAAGGCTTGGCAAGGGCCGCGTGGGACACTCGTGGGGCCTGGGACCCGGCCTCCCTTTGGCGCGAGCAAAAGGAAGCCAAACAGGGCTCTTCCCTCTTAGGGTGCCATGCCCCTGCCCTGCGTGCCTCTTCCGTGTCTGGGTCCAGCAGCAGAGAAGCAGGAAATTCTCCAGCGGGTCTGGAAAGTGCTACCGCCCTCAGGGCGTCCGCCACCTCCCCCTGTCCCCGCTTTCTTCGGCGGCTGGGACCGGGGCGCGCCACGGGGTCATCGCGTCCCGGGCTCCCCGCGGCCCCCGAGGCTTCAGGGAACCCACCGGCCAACTTGGCTCCTGCAAGGGGGGCAAGGATGGGAGTCTTGGGCCAGAAGCCGCGGACTAGGAGCTTCCGCTGCTTGTGCTGGAACATGGCGGCCGCCCAGGCCACGCCTCCAGCCGACACTGGGGAGCCCAGTTGCGGCTAGGAGGGCAAGTCAGGCTCCTGCCACTGCGTGGGTCTCCTCGGGAGCCACTCCGGAGGTGTGCGGCCCGTCGGCTGGCCGGCGCCGGGGCCGGGACCCGAACGCCCTCTGTGCCACAGACCCACACCGCCGGCCAACACAGGCCTTCCCTGGCTTGCTCCATACACCCAGTGGCAGCAGGCCGCGCTGCAAATGTTTCCGCTGGGTGGCACTGTCGCTCCAGAAATGGGGCCGTGGTGGAGAGCCTGGCCTCTCCCTCCGCCCTTTGTGAGTCAAAAAAGCCCTAGCCAGGCCCCAGAAGCCACCCCAGCTTCCCCAGTGGGGTAGGTTCCACTGGCAAGCTGGGGGAGCCGGTGAGTCCGCCTTTGGGCTTCTGGTTGGAGTCCCAGTGTACCTCCGGAGGACATTCCAGGCACTGCAGGCCCCCAGGGATCCCCCCCCTCCCCCCGCACTTCTTTCTGGGAGTAGAAGTCCACCCTCCCAGGGAACAGGGTCCCTGTAATGTCTGTAGAACGGCTCACGGATATCCCTGGGGGTCTTCTGAGGCCCAACCCCAGCCCTCCAGGGGCACCGACTCATACAGAGGTGGAGGTGCCAAGTGACCTGGGGATCTGTCCTTGCTTGTCCTCTCCTCCGGGCATCCCTGCCTCTCTTCTGCCCTCCCGCGGCGGCCCCTCCTCTGGCTTGAGGAGCAGGCCCCAAGAGGGGACTAGGCGATGGTGGTGGCGGCAGAGGAGGTGAGAGGGCCCGGTCAGGTGAGAAGCCAGGGTGGCAGACGGCCCCTGCTCACCCGGGCTTTGGGCCTGGTAGTGGCTGTGGGCTGGGGGGGAGGAAACCGCAGTGGGAGGATCACGTGCAATCCCTCGCGCCCCCCCAGAATGACCCAGAATGGCTGTGGGGTGTGGGTGGGCATGGGGTCCGCGACGGGACAGGTGGAGTCTCCAGGGTCTCCATCGACCCGTGCAGGAGACCTCGGTGAGGGCCATTTCTTCGGCGGGCCCTTCCGCGCAGGTCTCCCTGGGAGTGTGTCTGTATTTCTCCCCACCCGGCCCAGCGCCCCCTGCCCGGTGCCAACCACCGCCGTCATGTATCCACTCACCCATGCGCGGACGCAAAAATACACACACGACTTGTGTAGGCGTGCAGGCGCGTGCCTGTGGGCACCGATGTAAAATTTCTTCTCTCCTGTCCTTTCCCTTGCCACCGCCTGGTAGGTGCCACTGTGGGTGAAAAATCTGCCCCCATCCCGGCAGGAGTCAATCCCTTAGCGATGCGCGATCACTGCTCCCAACTTGTCAGTCACTTTCCCAACCGTGTCCCTGCGGGGTGAACCGCAGATGATCTTGCCTTCCTTGGTCCCGTGTGCTTCTGGGCTGTAAGGCAAATGACTGCCATCGGGCCCAGAGGGCCCTCTGTCCCCGTGGCCTGCGCCGTGACGCCACGAGGCGCGTGCCGTGAGGTATGGTCTTCTGCTTTGGGCCGCTCTCACAGCATCTAGCTCCCCCGGTCTTGTCAACGTCTGTGCGGAGTGGACCTCCGGTCCTGCTCGACCCTGTCCCGGGGTTCTCCAGCGGGCCAGCGAGGACTTGGGTCTGGCGCCTTAGACGATATTAAGAGTGTGTATACCTGCCGAGGGCAGGGCAGAGAGGTGCGTGGTGGGGATGGCGTGCGCCGCCACCGCTACCCCTCCGAGTGGGACTGCTTGAGATCCGGCGTTCAGGCTGGGCCCCCGGGTGGGTCGCGGTCAGGCCCCGGCATGAATGAGCCCCGCCACACCCTGGCTGCGGGTGCCTCGGAACCTGCGGGCCTGTTTCACCAGATATGGAGCTGACCCAGGTAGCTGGAGGTAGAGCTCCGGATACGGGTCCGCTGCCCGGCTGGCCCAGTGAGAAGTCATCGCTTTCTGGTCCACAAAGCAGCCGCACGGGACCCCACGCGTTGCAGGGTCTGCAGGGTGGAGCGCCGGAGTTTGAGGAGCATCTCGCCCCGATACCCGCAAGGTGGCCAAGATCCCTGGCCCCCTCCTGCTGGCCCTCTTGGCCAGCCTTGGGCCTTGTCTTTGGTTTTCTTCGTTTCAGTTTTCGCCTTGCTGTGTTCTTTTTCCCCTTAGCGAAGGGCGGAGGGAGACGACTCGGGTGGTGCGATACTGCCATCAAGAGGGCCAGCTTTGCGGATTCCCGGGGACCATGCGCTGTCCCTTCCTGGGGAGGAGGGTGATGAAGGGGTGAGGTCAGCGGCGGGCGCCGGTGTCCCCGTCAGGTCCAGCGCTTGGCCAGGCACGGTCCGTGACCCCGCAAGCTGTAGAGTCGGGCGTGGGGACAAGGCCCGTGGACTCGGGCGCCAGATGTGGCGGGCACGCGGGACCCCGGCGGCCGCCATGTCCGGGTGGGACACGAGGAAGCTGCTGTGAAGGAGCCCGAGCCAGCGGCCCGTGGGCATTTGGCCCCGTGTCCCGTCTCCTTCCGAGCAAACACGGGTTCGGGCCGGGCGGGCCCAGCGCCCTGGAAGCTACTCTCGTCCCGTGGTGCTGTGGGTGGCGGCCCGGCCAGGCCAGTCGCAAGACACCCTCCCGCTCCCCACCCCCACCCCCCACAGTCCTCCTCCACCCCGTCTTAAAGCCCCCCCTCGCCACCCCCAGCATCGGGCCCCCAGTTGCGTGGCCGTCGGCAACCTTCGAGGCGGGCTCCGCGACGCTGCTCCGGCCGGCTCATCCACGGCATGTGCAGCCTGGTCACCCCGTGCCAAATCGGCCCGCGACCCAGCCGGAGCCGCAGGCCCCGCCCGGGAGGCAGAGGCCCTGGTCAGGGCGGGAGGAGCCCTTCGCCTGAGCCGAGGAATGCAATCGGCAGCAGTTGCCGTGCCAGTGTCCCGGGGTCTCCAGGATCCTGGTAGAGGCTTGTCGCCAGGGCTCCCAGGTCTCCCGGACGCACCTGCCCCGCAGGGGAGGGCAGCGGGGGTAGAGGATCTGGAGGACAGAGGAGTGGAGCGTTTGTGGACTCGGCCTTTCTTGGCCAACTTCCCCAGGAGGCCCTGAGCGTCAGTTGGGCCATGAGAAGGAATGGCCCTGGCTTCCACTCACCGCCGCTCCCCGTGGCCAGGGAACCAAGGGTAGGTCTCAAGAGGCTGCCTCAGGCTCTCCGCTGCTGGGTTGAGAGAGACGCCCCCGCCCTCCTCTCCCCCGGGTGCAGTGTCCACCGCTGATGGAGCGCGTCTGCCGAGGCCAGCAACGACGTGCCTAAGGCCGGGCACCCGCTTGTTACCTTGGATGAGAAACCCGGCGGTCGGGGGAGGCCCCGTCGTGAAGAACTTGTGAGAGTGAGGGTGCCTGTCTCGTGCCCCTTGGCTACTCCTTAAGTTGTGGCGGTGGGGGTTGCCCGGGTGGGGTTGCCTGCAGTGGTCAGCGGGCATGGGAGCAGGTCTCCAGGCTCAGGGCTTCCCTCCGCACACACCCTTTGCTTTCGCCGCTCCTGGACGGGTGCGGAAACCTGCTCCCGTGCTCCCTGAGCCCTCTCTTCAGGCTTGTGAGGTCCCCCTGGCCCTTCTGCCAAACGGCCTGAAGTCTCAGGTGCGCACAGCCTTCGGGGGGCCAACCCTCCCTGCCCAGGTCCGAGGTCAGGTGCTGACCTCCAGCATCGGATTGGACCTCGGCCACAGGTGGTCTCCGCCTGCCTTCTGTGGCCATGGCTGAGGAAAAGGGCATCCCAGGGCTGCTGCGTTCCCGAGCAGAAGTGCGGACAGAGGGCCTCCATTACCTCTGCCCGTCGGGCGATGCCCCTCTCCAAGCACGGACCCTAGCCCTGTGTGGTCTGATCCGCTGGGATCCAGGGCCCCGTGGCTAGGGAGACCCTGTGCCAGAAGGCTTGGCAAGGGCCGCGTGGGACACTCGTGGGGCCTGGGACCCGGCCTCCCTTTGGCGCGAGCAAAAGGAAGCCAAACAGGGCTCTTCCCTCTTAGGGTGCCATGCCCCTGCCCTGCGTGCCTCTTCCGTGTCTGGGTCCAGCAACAGAGAAGCAGGAAATTCTCCAGCGGGTCTGGAAAGTGCTACCGCCCTCAGGGCGTCCGCCACCTCCCCCTGTCCCCGCTTTCTTCGGCAGCTGGGACCGGGGCGCGCCACGGGGTCATCGCGTCCCGGGCTCCCCGCGGCCCCCGAGGCTTCAGGGAACCCACCGGCCAACTTGGCTCCTGCAAGGGGGGCAAGGATGGGAGTCTTGGGCCAGAAGCCGCGGACTAGGAGCTTCCGCTGCTTGTGCTGGAACATGGCGGCCGCCCAGGCCACGCCTCCAGCCGACACTGGGGAGCCCAGTTGCGGCTAGGAGGGCAAGTCAGGCTCCTGCCACTGCGTGGGTCTCCTCGGGAGCCACTCCGGAGGTGTGCGGCCCGTCGGCTGGCCGGCGCCGGGGCCTGGACCCGAACGCCCTCTGTGCCACAGACCCACACCGCCGGCCAACACAGGCCTTCCCTGGCTTGCTCCACACACCCAGTGGCAGCAGGCCGCGCTGCAAATGTTTCCGCTGGGTGGCACTGTCGCTCCAGAAATGGGGCCGTGGTGGAGAGCCTGGCCTCTCCCTCCGCCCTTTGTGAGTCAAAAAAGCCCTAGCCAGGCCCCAGAAGCCACCCCAGCTTCCCCAGTGGGGTAGGTTCCACTGGCAAGCTGGGGGAGCCGGTGAGTCCGCCTTTGGGCTTCTGGTTGGAGTCCCAGTGTACCTCAGGAGGACATTCCAGGCACTGCAGGCCCCCAGGGATCCCCCCCCTCCCCCCGCACTTCTTTCTGGGAGTAGAAGTCCACCCTCCCAGGGAACAGGGTCCCTGTAATGTCTGTAGAACGGCTCACGGATATCCCTGGGGGTCTTCTGAGGCCCAACCCCAGCCCTCCAGGGGCACCGACTCATACAGAGGTGGAGGTGCCAAGTGACCTGGGGATCTGTCCTTGCTTGTCCTCTCCTCCGGGCATCCCTGCCTCTCTTCTGCCCTCCCGCGGCGGCCCCTCCTCTGGCTTGAGGAGCAGGCCCCAAGAGGGGACTAGGCGATGGTGGTGGCGGCAGAGGAGGTGAGAGGGCCCGGTCAGGTGAGAAGCCAGGGTGGCAGACGGCCCCTGCTCACCCGGGCTTTGGGCCTGGTAGTGGCTGTGGGCTGGGGGGGAGGAAACCGCAGTGGGAGGATCACGTGCAATCCCTCGCGCCCCCCCAGAATGACCCAGAATGGCTGTGGGGTGTGGGTGGGCATGGGGTCCGCGACGGGACAGGTGGAGTCTCCAGGGTCTCCATCGACCCGTGCAGGAGACCTCGGTGAGGGCCATTTCTTCGGCGGGCCCTTCCGCGCAGGTCTCCCTGGGAGTGTGTCTGTATTTCTCCCCACCCGGCCCAGCGCCCCCTGCCCGGTGCCAACCACCGCCGTCATGTATCCACTCACCCATGCGCGGACGCAAAAATACACACACGACTTGTGTAGGCGTGCAGGCGCGTGCCTGTGGGCACCGATGTAAAATTTCTTCTCTCCTGTCCTTTCCCTTGCCACCGCCTGGTAGGTGCCACTGTGGGTGAAAAATCTGCCCCCATCCCGGCAGGAGTCAATCCCTTAGCGATGCGCGATCACTGCTCCCAACTTGTCAGTCACTTTCCCAACCGTGTCCCTGCGGGGTGAACCGCAGATGATCTTGCCTTCCTTGGTCCCGTGTGCTTCTGGGCTGTAAGGCAAATGACTGCCATCGGGCCCAGAGGGCCCTCTGTCCCCGTGGCCTGCGCCGTGACGCCACGAGGCGCGTGCCGTGAGGTATGGTCTTCTGCTTTGGGCCGCTCTCACAGCATCTAGCTCCCCCGGTCTTGTCAACGTCTGTGCGGAGTGGACCTCCGGTCCTGCTCGACCCTGTCCCGGGGTTCTCCAGCGGGCCAGCGAGGACTTGGGTCTGGCGCCTTAGACGATATTAAGAGTGTGTATACCTGCCGAGGGCAGGGCAGAGAGGTGCGTGGTGGGGATGGCGTGCGCCGCCACCGCTACCCCTCCGAGTGGGACTGCTTGAGATCCGGCGTTCAGGCTGGGCCCCCGGGTGGGTCGCGGTCAGGCCCCGGCATGAATGAGCCCCGCCACACCCTGGCTGCGGGTGCCTCGGAACCTGCGGGCCTGTTTCACCAGATATGGAGCTGACCCAGGTAGCTGGAGGTAGAGCTCCGGATACGGGTCCGCTGCCCGGCTGGCCCAGTGAGAAGTCATCGCTTTCTGGTCCACAAAGCAGCCGCACGGGACCCCACGCGTTGCAGGGTCTGCAGGGTGGAGCGCCGGAGTTTGAGGAGCATCTCGCCCCGATACCCGCAAGGTGGCCAAGATCCCTGGCCCCCTCCTGCTGGCCCTCTTGGCCAGCCTTGGGCCTTGTCTTTGGTTTTCTTCGTTTCAGTTTTCGCCTTGCTGTGTTCTTTTTCCCCTTAGCGAAGGGCGGAGGGAGACGACTCGGGTGGTGCGATACTGCCATCAAGAGGGCCAGCTTTGCGGATTCCCGGGGACCATGCGCTGTCCCTTCCTGGGGAGGAGGGTGATGAAGGGGTGAGGTCAGCGGCGGGCGCCGGTGTCCCCGTCAGGTCCAGCGCTTGGCCAGGCACGGTCCGTGACCCCGCAAGCTGTAGAGTCGGGCGTGGGGACAAGGCCCGTGGACTCGGGCGCCAGATGTGGCGGGCACGCGGGACCCCGGCGGCCGCCATGTCCGGGTGGGACACGAGGAAGCTGCTGTGAAGGAGCCCGAGCCAGCGGCCCGTGGGCATTTGGCCCCGTGTCCCGTCTCCTTCCGAGCAAACACGGGTTCGGGCCGGGCGGGCCCAGCGCCCTGGAAGCTACTCTCGTCCCGTGGTGCTGTGGGTGGCGGCCCGGCCAGGCCAGTCGCAAGACACCCTCCCGCTCCCCACCCCCACCCCCCACAGTCCTCCTCCACCCCGTCTTAAAGCCCCCCCTCGCCACCCCCAGCATCGGGCCCCCAGTTGCGTGGCCGTCGGCAACCTTCGAGGCGGGCTCCGCGACGCTGCTCCGGCCGGCTCATCCACGGCATGTGCAGCCTGGTCACCCCGTGCCAAATCGGCCCGCGACCCAGCCGGAGCCGCAGGCCCCGCCCGGGAGGCAGAGGCCCTGGTCAGGGCGGGAGGAGCCCTTCGCCTGAGCCGAGGAATGCAATCGGCAGCAGTTGCCGTGCCAGTGTCCCGGGGTCTCCAGGATCCTGGTAGAGGCTTGTCGCCAGGGCTCCCAGGTCTCCCGGACGCACCTGCCCCGCAGGGGAGGGCAGCGGGGGTAGAGGATCTGGAGGACAGAGGAGTGGAGCGTTTGTGGACTCGGCCTTTCTTGGCCAACTTCCCCAGGAGGCCCTGAACGTCAGTTGGGCCATGAGAAGGAATGGCCCTGGCTTCCACTCACCGCCGCTCCCCGTGGCCAGGGAACCAAGGGTAGGTCTCAAGAGGCTGCCTCAGGCTCTCCGCTGCTGGGTTGAGAGAGACGCCCCCGCCCTCCTCTCCCCCGGGTGCAGTGTCCACCGCTGATGGAGCGCGTCTGCCGAGGCCAGCAACGACGTGCCTAAGGCCGGGCACCCGCTTGTTACCTTGGATGAGAAACCCGGCGGTCGGGGGAGGCCCCGTCGTGAAGAACTTGTGAGAGTGAGGGTGCCTGTCTCGTGCCCCTTGGCTACTCCTTAACTTGTGGCGGTGGGGGTTGCCCGGGTGGGGTTGCCTGCAGTGGTCAGCGGGCATGGGAGCAGGTCTCCAGGCTCAGGGCTTCCCTCCGCACACACCCTTTGCTTTCGCCGCTCCTGGACGGGTGCGGAAACCTGCTCCCGTGCTCCCTGAGCCCTCTCTTCAGGCTTGTGAGGTCCCCCTGGCCCTTCTGCCAAACGGCCTGAAGTCTCAGGTGCGCACAGCCTTCGGGGGGCCAACCCTCCCTGCCCAGGTCCGAGGTCAGGTGCTGACCTCCAGCATCGGATTGGACCTCGGCCACAGGTGGTCTCCGCCTGCCTTCTGTGGCCATGGCTGAGGAAAAGGGCATCCCAGGGCTGCTGCGTTCCCGAGCAGAAGTGCGGACAGAGGGCCTCCATTACCTCTGCCCGTCGGGCGATGCCCCTCTCCAAGCACGGACCCTAGCCCTGTGTGGTCTGATCCGCTGGGATCCAGGGCCCCGTGGCTAGGGAGACCCTGTGCCAGAAGGCTTGGCAAGGGCCGCGTGGGACACTCGTGGGGCCTGGGACCCGGCCTCCCTTTGGCGCGAGCAAAAGGAAGCCAAACAGGGCTCTTCCCTCTTAGGGTGCCATGCCCCTGCCCTGCGTGCCTCTTCCGTGTCTGGGTCCAGCAGCAGAGAAGCAGGAAATTCTCCAGCGGGTCTGGAAAGTGCTACCGCCCTCAGGGCGTCCGCCACCTCCCCCTGTCCCCGCTTTCTTCGGCGGCTGGGACCGGGGCGCGCCACGGGGTCATCGCGTCCCGGGCTCCCCGCGGCCCCCGAGGCTTCAGGGAACCCACCGGCCAACTTGGCTCCTGCAAGGGGGGCAAGGATGGGAGTCTTGGGCCAGAAGCCGCGGACTAGGAGCTTCCGCTGCTTGTGCTGGAACATGGCGGCCGCCCAGGCCACGCCTCCAGCCGACACTGGGGAGCCCAGTTGCGGCTAGGAGGGCAAGTCAGGCTCCTGCCACTGCGTGGGTCTCCTCGGGAGCCACTCCGGAGGTGTGCGGCCCGTCGGCTGGCCGGCGCCGGGGCCGGGACCCGAACGCCCTCTGTGCCACAGACCCACACCGCCGGCCAACACAGGCCTTCCCTGGCTTGCTCCATACACCCAGTGGCAGCAGGCCGCGCTGCAAATGTTTCCGCTGGGTGGCACTGTCGCTCCAGAAATGGGGCCGTGGTGGAGAGCCTGGCCTCTCCCTCCGCCCTTTGTGAGTCAAAAAAGCCCTAGCCAGGCCCCAGAAGCCACCCCAGCTTCCCCAGTGGGGTAGGTTCCACTGGCAAGCTGGGGGAGCCGGTGAGTCCGCCTTTGGGCTTCTGGTTGGAGTCCCAGTGTACCTCCGGAGGACATTCCAGGCACTGCAGGCCCCCAGGGATCCCCCCCCTCCCCCCGCACTTCTTTCTGGGAGTAGAAGTCCACCCTCCCAGGGAACAGGGTCCCTGTAATGTCTGTAGAACGGCTCACGGATATCCCTGGGGGTCTTCTGAGGCCCAACCCCAGCCCTCCAGGGGCACCGACTCATACAGAGGTGGAGGTGCCAAGTGACCTGGGGATCTGTCCTTGCTTGTCCTCTCCTCCGGGCATCCCTGCCTCTCTTCTGCCCTCCCGCGGCGGCCCCTCCTCTGGCTTGAGGAGCAGGCCCCAAGAGGGGACTAGGCGATGGTGGTGGCGGCAGAGGAGGTGAGAGGGCCCGGTCAGGTGAGAAGCCAGGGTGGCAGACGGCCCCTGCTCACCCGGGCTTTGGGCCTGGTAGTGGCTGTGGGCTGGGGGGGAGGAAACCGCAGTGGGAGGATCACGTGCAATCCCTCGCGCCCCCCCAGAATGACCCAGAATGGCTGTGGGGTGTGGGTGGGCATGGGGTCCGCGACGGGACAGGTGGAGTCTCCAGGGTCTCCATCGACCCGTGCAGGAGACCTCGGTGAGGGCCATTTCTTCGGCGGGCCCTTCCGCGCAGGTCTCCCTGGGAGTGTGTCTGTATTTCTCCCCACCCGGCCCAGCGCCCCCTGCCCGGTGCCAACCACCGCCGTCATGTATCCACTCACCCATGCGCGGACGCAAAAATACACACACGACTTGTGTAGGCGTGCAGGCGCGTGCCTGTGGGCACCGATGTAAAATTTCTTCTCTCCTGTCCTTTCCCTTGCCACCGCCTGGTAGGTGCCACTGTGGGTGAAAAATCTGCCCCCATCCCGGCAGGAGTCAATCCCTTAGCGATGCGCGATCACTGCTCCCAACTTGTCAGTCACTTTCCCAACCGTGTCCCTGCGGGGTGAACCGCAGATGATCTTGCCTTCCTTGGTCCCGTGTGCTTCTGGGCTGTAAGGCAAATGACTGCCATCGGGCCCAGAGGGCCCTCTGTCCCCGTGGCCTGCGCCGTGACGCCACGAGGCGCGTGCCGTGAGGTATGGTCTTCTGCTTTGGGCCGCTCTCACAGCATCTAGCTCCCCCGGTCTTGTCAACGTCTGTGCGGAGTGGACCTCCGGTCCTGCTCGACCCTGTCCCGGGGTTCTCCAGCGGGCCAGCGAGGACTTGGGTCTGGCGCCTTAGACGATATTAAGAGTGTGTATACCTGCCGAGGGCAGGGCAGAGAGGTGCGTGGTGGGGATGGCGTGCGCCGCCACCGCTACCCCTCCGAGTGGGACTGCTTGAGATCCGGCGTTCAGGCTGGGCCCCCGGGTGGGTCGCGGTCAGGCCCCGGCATGAATGAGCCCCGCCACACCCTGGCTGCGGGTGCCTCGGAACCTGCGGGCCTGTTTCACCAGATATGGAGCTGACCCAGGTAGCTGGAGGTAGAGCTCCGGATACGGGTCCGCTGCCCGGCTGGCCCAGTGAGAAGTCATCGCTTTCTGGTCCACAAAGCAGCCGCACGGGACCCCACGCGTTGCAGGGTCTGCAGGGTGGAGCGCCGGAGTTTGAGGAGCATCTCGCCCCGATACCCGCAAGGTGGCCAAGATCCCTGGCCCCCTCCTGCTGGCCCTCTTGGCCAGCCTTGGGCCTTGTCTTTGGTTTTCTTCGTTTCAGTTTTCGCCTTGCTGTGTTCTTTTTCCCCTTAGCGAAGGGCGGAGGGAGACGACTCGGGTGGTGCGATACTGCCATCAAGAGGGCCAGCTTTGCGGATTCCCGGGGACCATGCGCTGTCCCTTCCTGGGGAGGAGGGTGATGAAGGGGTGAGGTCAGCGGCGGGCGCCGGTGTCCCCGTCAGGTCCAGCGCTTGGCCAGGCACGGTCCGTGACCCCGCAAGCTGTAGAGTCGGGCGTGGGGACAAGGCCCGTGGACTCGGGCGCCAGATGTGGCGGGCACGCGGGACCCCGGCGGCCGCCATGTCCGGGTGGGACACGAGGAAGCTGCTGTGAAGGAGCCCGAGCCAGCGGCCCGTGGGCATTTGGCCCCGTGTCCCGTCTCCTTCCGAGCAAACACGGGTTCGGGCCGGGCGGGCCCAGCGCCCTGGAAGCTACTCTCGTCCCGTGGTGCTGTGGGTGGCGGCCCGGCCAGGCCAGTCGCAAGACACCCTCCCGCTCCCCACCCCCACCCCCCACAGTCCTCCTCCACCCCGTCTTAAAGCCCCCCCTCGCCACCCCCAGCATCGGGCCCCCAGTTGCGTGGCCGTCGGCAACCTTCGAGGCGGGCTCCGCGACGCTGCTCCGGCCGGCTCATCCACGGCATGTGCAGCCTGGTCACCCCGTGCCAAATCGGCCCGCGACCCAGCCGGAGCCGCAGGCCCCGCCCGGGAGGCAGAGGCCCTGGTCAGGGCGGGAGGAGCCCTTCGCCTGAGCCGAGGAATGCAATCGGCAGCAGTTGCCGTGCCAGTGTCCCGGGGTCTCCAGGATCCTGGTAGAGGCTTGTCGCCAGGGCTCCCAGGTCTCCCGGACGCACCTGCCCCGCAGGGGAGGGCAGCGGGGGTAGAGGATCTGGAGGACAGAGGAGTGGAGCGTTTGTGGACTCGGCCTTTCTTGGCCAACTTCCCCAGGAGGCCCTGAGCGTCAGTTGGGCCATGAGAAGGAATGGCCCTGGCTTCCACTCACCGCCGCTCCCCGTGGCCAGGGAACCAAGGGTAGGTCTCAAGAGGCTGCCTCAGGCTCTCCGCTGCTGGGTTGAGAGAGACGCCCCCGCCCTCCTCTCCCCCGGGTGCAGTGTCCACCGCTGATGGAGCGCGTCTGCCGAGGCCAGCAACGACGTGCCTAAGGCCGGGCACCCGCTTGTTACCTTGGATGAGAAACCCGGCGGTCGGGGGAGGCCCCGTCGTGAAGAACTTGTGAGAGTGAGGGTGCCTGTCTCGTGCCCCTTGGCTACTCCTTAAGTTGTGGCGGTGGGGGTTGCCCGGGTGGGGTTGCCTGCAGTGGTCAGCGGGCATGGGAGCAGGTCTCCAGGCTCAGGGCTTCCCTCCGCACACACCCTTTGCTTTCGCCGCTCCTGGACGGGTGCGGAAACCTGCTCCCGTGCTCCCTGAGCCCTCTCTTCAGGCTTGTGAGGTCCCCCTGGCCCTTCTGCCAAACGGCCTGAAGTCTCAGGTGCGCACAGCCTTCGGGGGGCCAACCCTCCCTGCCCAGGTCCGAGGTCAGGTGCTGACCTCCAGCATCGGATTGGACCTCGGCCACAGGTGGTCTCCGCCTGCCTTCTGTGGCCATGGCTGAGGAAAAGGGCATCCCAGGGCTGCTGCGTTCCCGAGCAGAAGTGCGGACAGAGGGCCTCCATTACCTCTGCCCGTCGGGCGATGCCCCTCTCCAAGCACGGACCCTAGCCCTGTGTGGTCTGATCCGCTGGGATCCAGGGCCCCGTGGCTAGGGAGACCCTGTGCCAGAAGGCTTGGCAAGGGCCGCGTGGGACACTCGTGGGGCCTGGGACCCGGCCTCCCTTTGGCGCGAGCAAAAGGAAGCCAAACAGGGCTCTTCCCTCTTAGGGTGCCATGCCCCTGCCCTGCGTGCCTCTTCCGTGTCTGGGTCCAGCAACAGAGAAGCAGGAAATTCTCCAGCGGGTCTGGAAAGTGCTACCGCCCTCAGGGCGTCCGCCACCTCCCCCTGTCCCCGCTTTCTTCGGCGGCTGGGACCGGGGCGCGCCACGGGGTCATCGCGTCCCGGGCTCCCCGCGGCCCCCGAGGCTTCAGGGAACCCACCGGCCAACTTGGCTCCTGCAAGGGGGGCAAGGATGGGAGTCTTGGGCCAGAAGCCGCGGACTAGGAGCTTCCGCTGCTTGTGCTGGAACATGGCGGCCGCCCAGGCCACGCCTCCAGCCGACACTGGGGAGCCCAGTTGCGGCTAGGAGGGCAAGTCAGGCTCCTGCCACTGCGTGGGTCTCCTCGGGAG
Organism: Rhinolophus hipposideros; assembly: GCF_964194185.1. NCBI lineage: Eukaryota > Metazoa > Chordata > Mammalia > Chiroptera > Rhinolophidae > Rhinolophus > Rhinolophus hipposideros. The sequence goes on from NC_138046.1 coordinate 38,037,887, forward strand.
CCACTCCGGAGGTGTGCGGCCCGTCGGCTGGCCGGCGCCGGGGCCTGGACCCGAACGCCCTCTGTGCCACAGACCCACACCGCCGGCCAACACAGGCCTTCCCTGGCTTGCTCCACACACCCAGTGGCAGCAGGCCGCGCTGCAAATGTTTCCGCTGGGTGGCACTGTCGCTCCAGAAATGGGGCCGTGGTGGAGAGCCTGGCCTCTCCCTCCGCCCTTTGTGAGTCAAAAAAGCCCTAGCCAGGCCCCAGAAGCCACCCCAGCTTCCCCAGTGGGGTAGGTTCCACTGGCAAGCTGGGGGAGCCGGTGAGTCCGCCTTTGGGCTTCTGGTTGGAGTCCCAGTGTACCTCAGGAGGACATTCCAGGCACTGCAGGCCCCCAGGGATCCCCCCCCTCCCCCCGCACTTCTTTCTGGGAGTAGAAGTCCACCCTCCCAGGGAACAGGGTCCCTGTAATGTCTGTAGAACGGCTCACGGATATCCCTGGGGGTCTTCTGAGGCCCAACCCCAGCCCTCCAGGGGCACCGACTCATACAGAGGTGGAGGTGCCAAGTGACCTGGGGATCTGTCCTTGCTTGTCCTCTCCTCCGGGCATCCCTGCCTCTCTTCTGCCCTCCCGCGGCGGCCCCTCCTCTGGCTTGAGGAGCAGGCCCCAAGAGGGGACTAGGCGATGGTGGTGGCGGCAGAGGAGGTGAGAGGGCCCGGTCAGGTGAGAAGCCAGGGTGGCAGACGGCCCCTGCTCACCCGGGCTTTGGGCCTGGTAGTGGCTGTGGGCTGGGGGGGAGGAAACCGCAGTGGGAGGATCACGTGCAATCCCTCGCGCCCCCCCAGAATGACCCAGAATGGCTGTGGGGTGTGGGTGGGCATGGGGTCCGCGACGGGACAGGTGGAGTCTCCAGGGTCTCCATCGACCCGTGCAGGAGACCTCGGTGAGGGCCATTTCTTCGGCGGGCCCTTCCGCGCAGGTCTCCCTGGGAGTGTGTCTGTATTTCTCCCCACCCGGCCCAGCGCCCCCTGCCCGGTGCCAACCACCGCCGTCATGTATCCACTCACCCATGCGCGGACGCAAAAATACACACACGACTTGTGTAGGCGTGCAGGCGCGTGCCTGTGGGCACCGATGTAAAATTTCTTCTCTCCTGTCCTTTCCCTTGCCACCGCCTGGTAGGTGCCACTGTGGGTGAAAAATCTGCCCCCATCCCGGCAGGAGTCAATCCCTTAGCGATGCGCGATCACTGCTCCCAACTTGTCAGTCACTTTCCCAACCGTGTCCCTGCGGGGTGAACCGCAGATGATCTTGCCTTCCTTGGTCCCGTGTGCTTCTGGGCTGTAAGGCAAATGACTGCCATCGGGCCCAGAGGGCCCTCTGTCCCCGTGGCCTGCGCCGTGACGCCACGAGGCGCGTGCCGTGAGGTATGGTCTTCTGCTTTGGGCCGCTCTCACAGCATCTAGCTCCCCCGGTCTTGTCAACGTCTGTGCGGAGTGGACCTCCGGTCCTGCTCGACCCTGTCCCGGGGTTCTCCAGCGGGCCAGCGAGGACTTGGGTCTGGCGCCTTAGACGATATTAAGAGTGTGTATACCTGCCGAGGGCAGGGCAGAGAGGTGCGTGGTGGGGATGGCGTGCGCCGCCACCGCTACCCCTCCGAGTGGGACTGCTTGAGATCCGGCGTTCAGGCTGGGCCCCCGGGTGGGTCGCGGTCAGGCCCCGGCATGAATGAGCCCCGCCACACCCTGGCTGCGGGTGCCTCGGAACCTGCGGGCCTGTTTCACCAGATATGGAGCTGACCCAGGTAGCTGGAGGTAGAGCTCCGGATACGGGTCCGCTGCCCGGCTGGCCCAGTGAGAAGTCATCGCTTTCTGGTCCACAAAGCAGCCGCACGGGACCCCACGCGTTGCAGGGTCTGCAGGGTGGAGCGCCGGAGTTTGAGGAGCATCTCGCCCCGATACCCGCAAGGTGGCCAAGATCCCTGGCCCCCTCCTGCTGGCCCTCTTGGCCAGCCTTGGGCCTTGTCTTTGGTTTTCTTCGTTTCAGTTTTCGCCTTGCTGTGTTCTTTTTCCCCTTAGCGAAGGGCGGAGGGAGACGACTCGGGTGGTGCGATACTGCCATCAAGAGGGCCAGCTTTGCGGATTCCCGGGGACCATGCGCTGTCCCTTCCTGGGGAGGAGGGTGATGAAGGGGTGAGGTCAGCGGCGGGCGCCGGTGTCCCCGTCAGGTCCAGCGCTTGGCCAGGCACGGTCCGTGACCCCGCAAGCTGTAGAGTCGGGCGTGGGGACAAGGCCCGTGGACTCGGGCGCCAGATGTGGCGGGCACGCGGGACCCCGGCGGCCGCCATGTCCGGGTGGGACACGAGGAAGCTGCTGTGAAGGAGCCCGAGCCAGCGGCCCGTGGGCATTTGGCCCCGTGTCCCGTCTCCTTCCGAGCAAACACGGGTTCGGGCCGGGCGGGCCCAGCGCCCTGGAAGCTACTCTCGTCCCGTGGTGCTGTGGGTGGCGGCCCGGCCAGGCCAGTCGCAAGACACCCTCCCGCTCCCCACCCCCACCCCCCACAGTCCTCCTCCACCCCGTCTTAAAGCCCCCCCTCGCCACCCCCAGCATCGGGCCCCCAGTTGCGTGGCCGTCGGCAACCTTCGAGGCGGGCTCCGCGACGCTGCTCCGGCCGGCTCATCCACGGCATGTGCAGCCTGGTCACCCCGTGCCAAATCGGCCCGCGACCCAGCCGGAGCCGCAGGCCCCGCCCGGGAGGCAGAGGCCCTGGTCAGGGCGGGAGGAGCCCTTCGCCTGAGCCGAGGAATGCAATCGGCAGCAGTTGCCGTGCCAGTGTCCCGGGGTCTCCAGGATCCTGGTAGAGGCTTGTCGCCAGGGCTCCCAGGTCTCCCGGACGCACCTGCCCCGCAGGGGAGGGCAGCGGGGGTAGAGGATCTGGAGGACAGAGGAGTGGAGCGTTTGTGGACTCGGCCTTTCTTGGCCAACTTCCCCAGGAGGCCCTGAACGTCAGTTGGGCCATGAGAAGGAATGGCCCTGGCTTCCACTCACCGCCGCTCCCCGTGGCCAGGGAACCAAGGGTAGGTCTCAAGAGGCTGCCTCAGGCTCTCCGCTGCTGGGTTGAGAGAGACGCCCCCGCCCTCCTCTCCCCCGGGTGCAGTGTCCACCGCTGATGGAGCGCGTCTGCCGAGGCCAGCAACGACGTGCCTAAGGCCGGGCACCCGCTTGTTACCTTGGATGAGAAACCCGGCGGTCGGGGGAGGCCCCGTCGTGAAGAACTTGTGAGAGTGAGGGTGCCTGTCTCGTGCCCCTTGGCTACTCCTTAACTTGTGGCGGTGGGGGTTGCCCGGGTGGGGTTGCCTGCAGTGGTCAGCGGGCATGGGAGCAGGTCTCCAGGCTCAGGGCTTCCCTCCGCACACACCCTTTGCTTTCGCCGCTCCTGGACGGGTGCGGAAACCTGCTCCCGTGCTCCCTGAGCCCTCTCTTCAGGCTTGTGAGGTCCCCCTGGCCCTTCTGCCAAACGGCCTGAAGTCTCAGGTGCGCACAGCCTTCGGGGGGCCAACCCTCCCTGCCCAGGTCCGAGGTCAGGTGCTGACCTCCAGCATCGGATTGGACCTCGGCCACAGGTGGTCTCCGCCTGCCTTCTGTGGCCATGGCTGAGGAAAAGGGCATCCCAGGGCTGCTGCGTTCCCGAGCAGAAGTGCGGACAGAGGGCCTCCATTACCTCTGCCCGTCGGGCGATGCCCCTCTCCAAGCACGGACCCTAGCCCTGTGTGGTCTGATCCGCTGGGATCCAGGGCCCCGTGGCTAGGGAGACCCTGTGCCAGAAGGCTTGGCAAGGGCCGCGTGGGACACTCGTGGGGCCTGGGACCCGGCCTCCCTTTGGCGCGAGCAAAAGGAAGCCAAACAGGGCTCTTCCCTCTTAGGGTGCCATGCCCCTGCCCTGCGTGCCTCTTCCGTGTCTGGGTCCAGCAGCAGAGAAGCAGGAAATTCTCCAGCGGGTCTGGAAAGTGCTACCGCCCTCAGGGCGTCCGCCACCTCCCCCTGTCCCCGCTTTCTTCGGCGGCTGGGACCGGGGCGCGCCACGGGGTCATCGCGTCCCGGGCTCCCCGCGGCCCCCGAGGCTTCAGGGAACCCACCGGCCAACTTGGCTCCTGCAAGGGGGGCAAGGATGGGAGTCTTGGGCCAGAAGCCGCGGACTAGGAGCTTCCGCTGCTTGTGCTGGAACATGGCGGCCGCCCAGGCCACGCCTCCAGCCGACACTGGGGAGCCCAGTTGCGGCTAGGAGGGCAAGTCAGGCTCCTGCCACTGCGTGGGTCTCCTCGGGAGCCACTCCGGAGGTGTGCGGCCCGTCGGCTGGCCGGCGCCGGGGCCGGGACCCGAACGCCCTCTGTGCCACAGACCCACACCGCCGGCCAACACAGGCCTTCCCTGGCTTGCTCCATACACCCAGTGGCAGCAGGCCGCGCTGCAAATGTTTCCGCTGGGTGGCACTGTCGCTCCAGAAATGGGGCCGTGGTGGAGAGCCTGGCCTCTCCCTCCGCCCTTTGTGAGTCAAAAAAGCCCTAGCCAGGCCCCAGAAGCCACCCCAGCTTCCCCAGTGGGGTAGGTTCCACTGGCAAGCTGGGGGAGCCGGTGAGTCCGCCTTTGGGCTTCTGGTTGGAGTCCCAGTGTACCTCAGGAGGACATTCCAGGCACTGCAGGCCCCCAGGGATCCCCCCCCTCCCCCCGCACTTCTTTCTGGGAGTAGAAGTCCACCCTCCCAGGGAACAGGGTCCCTGTAATGTCTGTAGAACGGCTCACGGATATCCCTGGGGGTCTTCTGAGGCCCAACCCCAGCCCTCCAGGGGCACCGACTCATACAGAGGTGGAGGTGCCAAGTGACCTGGGGATCTGTCCTTGCTTGTCCTCTCCTCCGGGCATCCCTGCCTCTCTTCTGCCCTCCCGCGGCGGCCCCTCCTCTGGCTTGAGGAGCAGGCCCCAAGAGGGGACTAGGCGATGGTGGTGGCGGCAGAGGAGGTGAGAGGGCCCGGTCAGGTGAGAAGCCAGGGTGGCAGACGGCCCCTGCTCACCCGGGCTTTGGGCCTGGTAGTGGCTGTGGGCTGGGGGGGAGGAAACCGCAGTGGGAGGATCACGTGCAATCCCTCGCGCCCCCCCAGAATGACCCAGAATGGCTGTGGGGTGTGGGTGGGCATGGGGTCCGCGACGGGACAGGTGGAGTCTCCAGGGTCTCCATCGACCCGTGCAGGAGACCTCGGTGAGGGCCATTTCTTCGGCGGGCCCTTCCGCGCAGGTCTCCCTGGGAGTGTGTCTGTATTTCTCCCCACCCGGCCCAGCGCCCCCTGCCCGGTGCCAACCACCGCCGTCATGTATCCACTCACCCATGCGCGGACGCAAAAATACACACACGACTTGTGTAGGCGTGCAGGCGCGTGCCTGTGGGCACCGATGTAAAATTTCTTCTCTCCTGTCCTTTCCCTTGCCACCGCCTGGTAGGTGCCACTGTGGGTGAAAAATCTGCCCCCATCCCGGCAGGAGTCAATCCCTTAGCGATGCGCGATCACTGCTCCCAACTTGTCAGTCACTTTCCCAACCGTGTCCCTGCGGGGTGAACCGCAGATGATCTTGCCTTCCTTGGTCCCGTGTGCTTCTGGGCTGTAAGGCAAATGACTGCCATCGGGCCCAGAGGGCCCTCTGTCCCCGTGGCCTGCGCCGTGACGCCACGAGGCGCGTGCCGTGAGGTATGGTCTTCTGCTTTGGGCCGCTCTCACAGCATCTAGCTCCCCCGGTCTTGTCAACGTCTGTGCGGAGTGGACCTCCGGTCCTGCTCGACCCTGTCCCGGGGTTCTCCAGCGGGCCAGCGAGGACTTGGGTCTGGCGCCTTAGACGATATTAAGAGTGTGTATACCTGCCGAGGGCAGGGCAGAGAGGTGCGTGGTGGGGATGGCGTGCGCCGCCACCGCTACCCCTCCGAGTGGGACTGCTTGAGATCCGGCGTTCAGGCTGGGCCCCCGGGTGGGTCGCGGTCAGGCCCCGGCATGAATGAGCCCCGCCACACCCTGGCTGCGGGTGCCTCGGAACCTGCGGGCCTGTTTCACCAGATATGGAGCTGACCCAGGTAGCTGGAGGTAGAGCTCCGGATACGGGTCCGCTGCCCGGCTGGCCCAGTGAGAAGTCATCGCTTTCTGGTCCACAAAGCAGCCGCACGGGACCCCACGCGTTGCAGGGTCTGCAGGGTGGAGCGCCGGAGTTTGAGGAGCATCTCGCCCCGATACCCGCAAGGTGGCCAAGATCCCTGGCCCCCTCCTGCTGGCCCTCTTGGCCAGCCTTGGGCCTTGTCTTTGGTTTTCTTCGTTTCAGTTTTCGCCTTGCTGTGTTCTTTTTCCCCTTAGCGAAGGGCGGAGGGAGACGACTCGGGTGGTGCGATACTGCCATCAAGAGGGCCAGCTTTGCGGATTCCCGGGGACCATGCGCTGTCCCTTCCTGGGGAGGAGGGTGATGAAGGGGTGAGGTCAGCGGCGGGCGCCGGTGTCCCCGTCAGGTCCAGCGCTTGGCCAGGCACGGTCCGTGACCCCGCAAGCTGTAGAGTCGGGCGTGGGGACAAGGCCCGTGGACTCGGGCGCCAGATGTGGCGGGCACGCGGGACCCCGGCGGCCGCCATGTCCGGGTGGGACACGAGGAAGCTGCTGTGAAGGAGCCCGAGCCAGCGGCCCGTGGGCATTTGGCCCCGTGTCCCGTCTCCTTCCGAGCAAACACGGGTTCGGGCCGGGCGGGCCCAGCGCCCTGGAAGCTACTCTCGTCCCGTGGTGCTGTGGGTGGCGGCCCGGCCAGGCCAGTCGCAAGACACCCTCCCGCTCCCCACCCCCACCCCCCACAGTCCTCCTCCACCCCGTCTTAAAGCCCCCCCTCGCCACCCCCAGCATCGGGCCCCCAGTTGCGTGGCCGTCGGCAACCTTCGAGGCGGGCTCCGCGACGCTGCTCCGGCCGGCTCATCCACGGCATGTGCAGCCTGGTCACCCCGTGCCAAATCGGCCCGCGACCCAGCCGGAGCCGCAGGCCCCGCCCGGGAGGCAGAGGCCCTGGTCGGGGCGGGAGGAGCCCTTCGCCTGAGCCGAGGAATGCAATCGGCAGCAGTTGCCGTGCCAGTGTCCCGGGGTCTCCAGGATCCTGGTAGAGGCTTGTCGCCAGGGCTCCCAGGTCTCCCGGACGCACCTGCCCCGCAGGGGAGGGCAGCGGGGGTAGAGGATCTGGAGGACAGAGGAGTGGAGCGTTTGTGGACTCGGCCTTTCTTGGCCAACTTCCCCAGGAGGCCCTGAGCGTCAGTTGGGCCATGAGAAGGAATGGCCCTGGCTTCCACTCACCGCCGCTCCCCGTGGCCAGGGAACCAAGGGTAGGTCTCAAGAGGCTGCCTCAGGCTCTCCGCTGCTGGGTTGAGAGAGACGCCCCCGCCCTCCTCTCCCCCGGGTGCAGTGTCCACCGCTGATGGAGCGCGTCTGCCGAGGCCAGCAACGACGTGCCTAAGGCCGGGCACCCGCTTGTTACCTTGGATGAGAAACCCGGCGGTCGGGGGAGGCCCCGTCGTGAAGAACTTGTGAGAGTGAGGGTGCCTGTCTCGTGCCCCTTGGCTACTCCTTAACTTGTGGCGGTGGGGGTTGCCCGGGTGGGGTTGCCTGCAGTGGTCAGCGGGCATGGGAGCAGGTCTCCAGGCTCAGGGCTTCCCTCCGCACACACCCTTTGCTTTCGCCGCTCCTGGACGGGTGCGGAAACCTGCTCCCGTGCTCCCTGAGCCCTCTCTTCAGGCTTGTGAGGTTTCCCTGGCCCTTCTGCCAAACGGCCTGAAGTCTCAGGTGCGCACAGCCTTCGGGGGGCCAACCCTCCCTGCCCAGGTCCGAGGTCAGGTGCTGACCTCCAGCATCGGATTGGACCTCGGCCACAGGTGGTCTCCGCCTGCCTTCTGTGGCCATGGCTGAGGAAAAGGGCATCCCAGGGCTGCTGCGTTCCCGAGCAGAAGTGCGGACAGAGGGCCTCCATTACCTCTGCCCGTCGGGCGATGCCCCTCTCCAAGCACGGACCCTAGCCCTGTGTGGTCTGATCCGCTGGGATCCAGGGCCCCGTGGCTAGGGAGACCCTGTGCCAGAAGGCTTGGCAAGGGCCGCGTGGGACACTCGTGGGGCCTGGGACCCGGCCTCCCTTTGGCGCGAGCAAAAGGAAGCCAAACAGGGCTCTTCCCTCTTAGGGTGCCATGCCCCTGCCCTGCGTGCCTCTTCCGTGTCTGGGTCCAGCAGCAGAGAAGCAGGAAATTCTCCAGCGGGTCTGGAAAGTGCTACCGCCCTCAGGGCGTCCGCCACCTCCCCCTGTCCCCGCTTTCTTCGGCGGCTGGGACCGGGGCGCGCCACGGGGTCATCGCGTCCCGGGCTCCCCGCGGCCCCCGAGGCTTCAGGGAACCCACCGGCCAACTTGGCTCCTGCAAGGGGGGCAAGGATGGGAGTCTTGGGCCAGAAGCCGCGGACTAGGAGCTTCCGCTGCTTGTGCTGGAACATGGCGGCCGCCCAGGCCACGCCTCCAGCCGACACTGGGGAGCCCAGTTGCGGCTCGGAGGGCAAGTCAGGCTCCTGCCACTGCGTGGGTCTCCTCGGGAGCCACTCCGGAGGTGTGCGGCCCGTCGGCTGGCCAGCGCCGGGGCCTGGACCCGAACGCCCTCTGTGCCACAGACCCACACCGCCGGCCAACACAGGCCTTCCCTGGCTTGCTCCACACACCCAGTGGCAGCAGGCCGCGCTGCAAATGTTTCCGCTGGGTGGCACTGTCGCTCCAGAAATGGGGCCGTGGTGGAGAGCCTGCCCTCTCCCTCCGCCCTTTGTGAGTCAAAAAAGCCCTAGCCAGGCCCCAGAAGCCACCCCAGCTTCTCCAGTGGGGTAGGTTCCACTGGCAAGCTGGGGGAGCCAGTGAGTCCGCCTTTGGGCTTCTGGTTGGAGTCCCAGTGTACCTCAGGAGGACATTCCAGGCACTGCAGGCCCCCAGGGATCCCCCCCCCCCCGCACTTCTTTCTGGGAGTAGAAGTCCACCCTCCCAGGGAACAGGGTCCCTGTAATGTCTGTAGAACGGCTCACGGATATCCCTGGGGGTCTTCTGAGGCCCAACCCCAGCCCTCCAGGGGCACCGACTCATACAGAGGTGGAGGTGCCAAGTGACCTGGGGATCTGTCCTTGCTTGTCCTCTCCTCCGGGCATCCCTGCCTCTCTTCTGCCCTCCCGCGGCGGCCCCTCCTCTGGCTTGAGGAGCAGGCCCCAAGACGGGACTAGGCGATGGTGGTGGCGGCAGAGGAGGTGAGAGGGCCCGGTCAGGTGAGAAGCCAGGGTGGCAGACGGCCCCTGCTCACCCGGGCTTTGGGCCTGGTAGTGGCTGTGGGCTGGGGGGAGGAAACCGCAGTGGGAGGATCACGTGCAATCCCTCGCGCCCCCCCAGAATGACCCAGAATGGCTGTGGGGTGTGGGTGGGCATGGGGTCCGCGACGGGACAGGTGGAGTCTCCAGGGTCTCCATCGACCCGTGCAGGAGACCTCGGTGAGGGCCATTTCTTCGGCGGGCCCTTCCGCGCAGGTCTCCCTGGGAGTGTGTCTGTATTTCTCCCCACCCGGCCCAGCGCCCCCTGCCCGGTGCCAACCACCGCCGTCATGTATCCACTCACCCATGCGCGGACGCAAAAATACACACACGACTTGTGTAGGCGTGCAGGCGCGTGCCTGTGGGCACCGATGTAAAATTTCTTCTCTCCTGTCCTTTCCCTTGCCACCGCCTGGTAGGTGCCACTGTGGGTGAAAAATCTGCCCCCATCCCGGCAGGAGTCAATCCCTTAGCGATGCGCGATCACTGCTCCCAACTTGTCAGTCACTTTCCCAACCGTGTCCCTGCGGGGTGAACCGCAGATGATCTTGCCTTCCTTGGTCCCGTGTGCTTCTGGGCTGTAAGGCAAATGACTGCCATCGGGCCCAGAGGGCCCTCTGTCCCCGTGGCCTGCGCCGTGACGCCACGAGGCGCGTGCCGTGAGGTATGGTCTTCTGCTTTGGGCCGCTCTCACAGCATCTAGCTCCCCCGGTCTTGTCAACGTCTGTGCGGAGTGGACCTCCGGTCCTGCTCGACCCTGTCCCGGGGTTCTCCAGCGGGCCAGCGAGGACTTGGGTCTGGCGCCTTAGACGATATTAAGAGTGTGTATACCTGCCGAGGGCAGGGCAGAGAGGTGCGTGGTGGGGATGGCGTGCGCCGCCACCGCTACCCCTCCGAGTGGGACTGCTTGAGATCCGGCGTTCAGGCTGGGCCCCCGGGTGGGTCGCGGTCAGGCCCCGGCATGAATGAGCCCCGCCACACCCTGGCTGCGGGTGCCTCGGAACCTGCGGGCCTGTTTCACCAGATATGGAGCTGACCCAGGTAGCTGGAGGTAGACCTCCGGATACGGGTCCGCTGCCCGGCTGGCCCAGTGAGAAGTCATCGCTTTCTGGTCCACAAAGCAGCCGCACGGGACCCCACGCGTTGCAGGGTCTGCAGGGTGGAGCGCCGGAGTTTGAGGAGCATCTCGCCCCGATACCCGCAAGGTGGCCAAGATCCCTGGCCCCCTCCTGCTGGCCCTCTTGGCCAGCCCTTGGGCCTTGTCTTTGGTTTTCTTCGTTTCAGTTTTCGCCTTGCTGTGTTCTTTTTCCCCTTAGCGAAGGGCGGAGGGAGACGACTCGGGTGGTGCGATACTGCCATCAAGAGGGCCAGCTTTGCGGATTCCCGGGGACCATGCGCTGTCCCTTCCTGGGGAGGAGGGTGATGAAGGGGTGAGGTCAGCGGCGGGCGCCGGTGTCCCCGTCAGGTCCAGCGCTTGGTCAGGCACGGTCCGTGACCCCGCAAGCTGTAGAGTCGGGCGTGGGGACAAGGCCCGTGGACTCGGGCGCCAGATGTGGCGGGCACGCGGGACCCCGGCGGCCGCCATGTCCGGGTGGGACACGAGGAAGCTGCTGTGAAGGAGCCCGAGCCAGCGGCCCGTGGGCATTTGGCCCCGTGTCCCGTCTCCTTCCGAGCAAACACGGGTTCGGGCCGGGCGGGCCCAGCGCCCTGGAAGCTACTCTCGTCCCGTGGTGCTGTGGGTGGCGGCCCGGCCAGGCCAGTCGCAAGACACCCTCCCGCTCCCCACCCCCACCCCCCACAGTCCTCCTCCACCCCGTCTTAAAGCCCCCCCTCGCCACCCCCAGCATCGGGCCCCCAGTTGCGTGGCCGTCGGCAACCTTCGAGGCGGGCTCCGCGACGCTGCTCCGGCCGGCTCATCCACGGCATGTGCAGCCTGGTCACCCCGTGCCAAATCGGCCCGCGACCCAGCCGGAGCCGCAGGCCCCGCCCGGGAGGCAGAGGCCCTGGTCGGGGCGGGAGGAGCCCTTCGCCTGAGCCGAGGAATGCAATCGGCAGCAGTTGCCGTGCCAGTGTCCCGGGGTCTCCAGGATCCTGGTAGAGGCTTGTCGCCAGGGCTCCCAGGTCTCCCGGACGCACCTGCCCCGCAGGGGAGGGCAGCGGGGGTAGAGGATCTGGAGGACAGAGGAGTGGAGCGTTTGTGGACTCGGCCTTTCTTGGCCAACTTCCCCAGGAGGCCTTGAGCGTCAGTTGGGCCATGAGAAGGAATGGCCCTGGCTTCCACTCACCGCCGCTCCCCGTGGCCAGGGAACCAAGGGTAGGTCTCAAGAGGCTGCCTCAGGCTCTCCGCTGCTGGGTTGAGAGAGACGGCCCCGCCCTCCTCTCCCCCGGGTGCAGTGTCCACCGCTGATGGAGCGAGGCCCCAGAACACCCCAGCTTCCCCAGTGGGGTTGGCTGCACTGGGTGCTGGTGGAGCCAGTCTGTCTGCCTTTGGGCTTCTGGTGGGAGTCCGACTGTACCTCAGGAGGGCATTGCAGGTGCTGCACGCCCCCGGGGATGCCCCGCCTTCTTTCTGGGAGTAGAAGTCCACCCTGCCAGTGAAGAGGGTCCCTGTAAGGTGTATAGAATGGCTCACGGATATCCCTGGGGTCTTCTGAGACCCAACCTCAGCCCTCCAGGGGTACCGACTCATACATAGGTAAAGGTGCCAAGTGGCTGGGGATTTGTCCTTGCTTGTCCTCTCCTCTGGGCAGCATCGCGGAACCCGCCTCGAATATCACCGATGGCCCTCACCGAGGTCTCCTGCACGGGTCGATGGAGACCCTGGAGTCTCCACCTGTCCCGTCGCGGACCCCATGCCCACCCACACCCCACAGCCATTCTGGGTCATTCTGGGGGGGCGCGAGGGATTGCACGTGATCCTCCCACTGCGGTTTCCTCCCCCCAGCCCACAGCCACTACCAGGCCCAAAGCCCGGGTGAGCAGGGGCCGTCTGCCACCCTGGCTTCTCACCTGACTGGGCCCTCTCACCTCCTCTGCCGCCACCACCATCCCTAGTCCCCTCTTAAGGCCTGCTCCTCAAGCCAGAGGAGGGGCCGCCGCGGGAGGGCAGAAGAGAGGCAGGGATGCCCGGAGGAGAGGACAAGCAAGGACAGATCCCCAGGTCACTTGGCACCTCCACCTCTGTATGAGTCGGTGCCCCTGGCGGTCTGGGGTTGGGCCTCAGAAGACCCCCAGGGATATCCGTGAGCCGTTCTACAGACATTACAGGGACCCTGTTCCCTGGGAGGGTGGACTTCTACTCCCAGAAAGAAGTGTGGGGGGGGGGGATCCCTGGGGGCCTGCAGTGCCTGGAATGTCCTCCTGAGGTACACTGGGACTCCAACCAGAAGCCCAAAGGCGGACTCACCGGCTCCCCCAGCTTGCCAGTGGAACCTACCCCACTGGGGAAGCTGGGGTGGCTTCTGGGGCCTGGCTAGGGCTTTTTTGACTCACAAAGGGCGGAGGGAGAGGCCAGGCTCTCCACCACGGCCCCATTTCTGGAGCGACAGTGCCACCCAGCGGAAACATTTGCAGCGCGGCCTGCTGCCACTGGGTGTGTGGAGCAAGCCAGGGAAGGCCTGTGTTGGCCGGCGGTGTGGGTCTGTGGCACAGAGGGCGTTCGGGTCCCGGCCCCGGCGCCGGCCAGCCGACGGGCCGCACACCTCCGGAGTGGCTC